>NC_061119.1:218925236-218935120 GCF_002878395.1 Capsicum annuum
CATCTTTGAGCCAAAAATAATGAAAAAATATTAGTGAAGAGTCATTTAAAGGTCATATTTGTGCAGTTTTGAATAGTTAAAAGTCATATTTGTGCACTGTCAAAGTTTAAGGTCATATTTATGTATTATGCCCTTAGATTTTCAGATGGACGTGCTCAGTTTTGCGTGTTAAACATGCCTTTTGCCACGTAGGATTGGAGGTCATATTTGTACAGTTTTGAATAGTTAAAGGTCATATTTGTGCACTATCAAAGTTTAAGATCAAAGTTATAATTTGGTATTAAGTTTAGGGTCTTTTTTATGTATTAACTCTGAGTTGTTTCATGTAATAATTATGTATGTATGTATGTAAACAATTTACTACAGCTGATAGGAATAGGTGGTTATTAATGGTGATTTTTTCAATATATATGTTGCTGGTGGGAGGGTGCAGTTATCTCCTTAGAATTAGTCGAGGTGAGTGAAAGCTGGCTCGGACATCATATGCCCCCTTTCTTTTGGCGGGTACCGCCACGTGGCTTAATCCTAGATAACACCTTGAGGAATAGGACACAATCGAGTAGGCAAGCACGCGGGTTATACTGGTCAGCTTTGAGCTATCGACTGACGATTGACCGAGGAAACTTTTATAACTATGGTTTCCGGTTGAACATTTTTGCACCTTGACTAATTCAAGGAGATACATGCAACCTCTCACCAGCAACAAATACCAGTTAACGTTATTCACCAAGGCTAGAACAAATATAACGAAATCACCTACATGTTTCCTTTTTAGTCTCTGTTGGGACTTCATAATTCACATGTCTCCTATGTTGCTCAGATTCTTTGAAAATGTCAGTGTGTGCGCGTCGGATTCTCCAAAAGTTGTGTATTTTTGGAGAATTTGACACAGGTGCGCGATTAAAAGTGAAGAGTTCGTGCAACTTAGCATGTCTGGGAGCCAACTTAGTGTAAGGCTGCTGAATTGACTAATAGCATGTTACATATATTTAGAGATTTAAATTTTCGTTCTCTTCATTAAGTGATTAGAAGAAGATATGAGAATTTGAACAGCTTCATTGTACAAAGTAAATTTTAAGCGACTAGAGAATTGTTTCTTGTGACGTATAAATGCTGATTTGGCCGTCGTTTGGACCATGTTCGACTGTTCTATGAATTCCTCATGTAGTGAGTCGATAGTAGAATGTGTCCCGATAATAGCTTTCCTAACTGCGGAATCAATCTATGCCACAGGTGCAACCTCATTCCTGTTTACGGAATACCAGTATGTTGGTGTTTTCATGGTTGCTTTTGCAATTCTGATCTTCGTATTCCTCGGCTCTGTTGAGGGTTTCAGCACGAAGAGCCAGGCATGTACGTATGACAGCTCCAAAATGTGCAAGCCTGCGCTTGCAACTGCTATCTTCAGTACCATATCCTTTTTGCTTGGTGCTGTAACCTCTGTGATTTCGGGGTTTCTTGGAATGAAGATTGCAACATACGCAAATGCACGGACTACCTTGGAGGCTAGAAAGGGTGTTGGTAAGGCCTTTATTGTTGCATTCCGTTCTGGTGCCGTGATGGGTTTTCTTCTTGCTGCAAATGGTCTTCTTGTTTTGTACATCGCCATCAACCTATTCAAGTTATACTACGGTGATGACTGGGAAGGACTATTTGAGGCTATAACTGGTTATGGGCTTGGTGGATCGTCAATGGCCCTTTTCGGTAGAGTTGGTGGAGGTATTTACACTAAAGCTGCCGATGTTGGAGCTGATCTTGTCGGCAAGGTAGAGAGAAACATCCCTGAAGACGATCCTAGAAATCCAGCGGTAAGCTTATTCTGTCATTTAAACGGCAAGATGTGTTTATGTTGTTTCTTTGTTAGTTTTAATGTTAAATATGTGCTTAGGTTATTGCTGACAATGTCGGTGACAATGTTGGAGATATTGCTGGGATGGGATCGGATCTATTTGGATCTTACGCAGAGTCATCATGTGCTGCCCTTGTCGTTGCTTCTATCTCCTCATTTGGAGTCAACCATGAGTTCACTGCCATGCTATATCCTCTTCTGATCAGCTCTGTCGGCATCCTTGTGTGTTTACTTACCACCTTATTTGCGACTGATTTCTTTGAAGTCAAGGCTGTGAAGGAAATCGAGCCAGCGTTGAAGAAGCAACTTGTAATCTCAACCGTTCTCATGACAATTGGAATCGCTCTTGTTTCTTGGGTTGCCCTTCCATCAACTTTCACAATATTCAATTTCGGAGTTCAGAAAGAAGTTCAGAGCTGGTAAGTCTAAAGTCTGTTCCGTTCGGTCTCTCATAAAACATTTATCAAAGGCTAACTAGCATGCGAAAATGATTTAAACTTGCAGGCAGTTGTTCTTATGCGTCGGAGTTGGTCTGTGGGCTGGACTTATAATTGGATTTGTTACCGAGTACTATACCAGCAATGCGTACAGGTAGACTTGGGATCTCTAGCTGTGTTGTTTTGGTGCTTATCGGATTCATGCCCATCGGAAGTGTAAGTTTTGTTTCATTTGTTTCCAGCCCAGTGCAAGATGTTGCTGATTCTTGCCGTACTGGCGCAGCCACTAATGTTATTTTCGGCCTTGCCTTGGGCTACAAATCGGTTATTATTCCAATTTTTGCGATAGCAATTAGCATCTTTGTTAGCTTCAGTTTTGCTGCAATGTACGGTATTGCAGTCGCTGCTCTTGGAATGCTGAGCACCATAGCTACTGGTTTGGCAATTGATGCCTATGGTCCCATCAGTGACAACGCAGGAGGCATTGCTGAGATGGCTGGGATGAGCCACAGAATCAGAGAGAGAACCGATGCCCTTGACGCTGCAGGAAACACTACCGCTGCTATTGGAAAGGTAAGTCGGATACTCTTGTACTTCGCTGAACATTGTTTGAGTCACCACTCCGTCGCCTCTTTGTTTACGAGCTTTCTATTATGGTAACAGGGATTCGCCATTGGATCTGCCGCTCTTGTGTCTCTGGCTCTCTTTGGTGCATTTGTGAGCCGTGCAGGAGTTGCCACAGTAGATGTCTTGACACCGAAAGTATTCATTGGATTGCTTGTCGGTGCAATGCTTCCTTATTGGTTCTCCGCCATGACTATGAAGAGCGTGGGAAGTGCTGCGCTTAAGATGGTTGAGGAAGTGCGTAGGCAATTCAACACGATCCCTGGACTAATGGAAGGAACCGCAAAACCTGATTATGCAAACTGCGTCAAGATCTCCACTGACGCATCAATCAAAGAAATGATCCCACCTGGTGCACTTGTTATGCTTACTCCATTGATTGTAGGGACATTATTCGGTGTGGAAACACTTTCCGGTGTGCTTGCAGGATCTCTTGTCTCCGGTGTACAGGTAACGATTCTGATGACACGTACAAAAACCTTCAAACAATCTCCCTCTCTCTCTCTCGCTCGCTAATTCAGGATGGTCTTTGGTTTGTAGATTGCCATCTCTGCATCGAACACCGGTGGTGCTTGGGACAACGCCAAGAAGTACATCGAGGTATGACAATTAGTTGGACATTCTACATCCGTATTCACTTCCTCGAGTATCTTGCTAACTCGTTTATTTGCATTTTGGTTTTGGGATATTAGGCCGGAGCTTCAGAACACGCGAAATCTCTTGGCCCCAAGGGATCCGATCCACATAAGGCTGCTGTCATCGGTGACACTGTTGGCGATCCTCTCAAGGACACATCTGGACCATCATTGAACATCCTCATCAAGCTCATGGCTGTCGAGTCACTTGTTTTCGCTCCCTTCTTCGCCACCCACGGTGGTCTCCTCTTCAAGCTCTTTTAAGATGAAACCAACACAGCTATGTCCAACATATAGGTCAATGGCAAAAATTTTATGAGTAGTTCTGAAATATCCAACATTCATTTCTTAAAGAGTAAAATGTATCCTATATGTAGTATATGTACTTATTATAGAAGTTTGAAAATTTTGTAAGCTTTTATTTGTTGTTATTTTGTTGGTCTTTTCATTGCATATTCTTTTAACTTCGATAGAGTTACCTGATACCTGTTGCTGGTGGGAGGTGACAGGTATCACATGGAACTAGTCGAGGACCTAATCCTCCAAAATTTGGAAATAATCCACTAAGAAATTGACCATTCACAATTGGTATGGATAGTAAAGAAATTAGCATAATTGAATATAAGGTTTTAGGGGTCGCCATCGGAACAAAAAAATTTACTCACACTCGATGTTTTTGGCTATCAAGTTTATTTCAACAGAGGATAATAGAACTGAAAGACTAACATAATCATGAAGGACATTCAACCTACCTTCATTAATTTACTCACACTCGATGTTTTTGGCTATCAAGTTTATTTCAACAGAGGATAATAGAACTGAAAGACTAACATAATCATGAAGGACATTCAACCTACCTTCATTTATTCCCCCACCCCCACCCCACACACACCAGGAAGTTATTTGATAATATTTGAAATGAAAGATTCCATTTCCATGCATGCATGTCCTCCATGACTAACAGAGCTCTTGATCTTGTTGCTCAATTCCACTGCCCTTTGCCTCATCTCTTCCCCTTCTGTCGTGCCCATCAACGTTTTCACAGCTTTCTCAATGGTTGATGCCGTTACCAATTCCTCACGGTGAGCGCAACTTTTGATAGATATTCCAATCTTAAGCACATTCGTTACATACATAGCGTTATATGGCTGATCGTAACTGATTGGCCAAGTTGCTAAAGGCACTCCCATGCTAATGCTCTCGAGACAAGAATTCCATCCACAATGACTCAGAAAACCACCCGTAGATGAATGCCTCAAGATTTCCAACTGTGGTGCCCAATTTACCACCATTCCTCTTCCTTTCACTCTCTCTTCAAACCCTTCTGGTAATTCAATCTTTCCGTCTTTCTCTCTAAGCTTTTCCACATTATTTCGTTTTCTTAGTACCCAAATAAATCCGTAGTTGCTTTGTTCTAAACCAAGAGCTAGCTCATTGATTTGCTCTTGTGATAATGTAGTGGTTGATCCAAACGAGATGAATATTACTGAGTTAACATCTTGCATGTCGAGAAATTCCAGGCATTCATTACGAATCATGTTGCTAGACGAAGAAGAGATAGATTCGTGCGATTCTAACAACATATGAAATGGACCAAAAGAACAGAACGGCTTGCCTTTTGCATTGGCAAGTAAATCTATGTACTTACCTTCCACTTCTTTACACGAGTTTATAACTTCTCCAGAGTAAAACTTCAACTCATGCTCCATTCTAACCATCAATTTCCCATCTGGCTCCAACAATGGAAGCTCATCGTGCATTTGCTCGACCAGTTTCACATGATCATCATCATCGACTATGTCAGGAATACTTTGTTGGAGGCGATAATATCTGTTAAAAGCCGACCCAGCGTGGAAGATATAAGACTTGACATTCGGAAATGTATGGGCATTCCATATCAGTTCTGTCATTATAAATTCATGAATTATGACTAATCTCTTAGCATTGGTAGAGAGTTCAATGCATGTTTTCTGAATAGGCTCCCTGAGTTTCTTCAGAAACATTAGAATCGGATCGTGGCCAGCTGCATTATCATCATCAGAAGGTCTCATGAGGTCTTCGAAATGGATGTTTGAGGCCCCGAGACCACCTTGGACGTGGAGTTTCAAATCTTGGTTCTGATCAGCAAGGCAGAGGAAGTGTACTGGTATATTATGGGACGCGACGAGGCGAGCAAGAATGAAGAGCTGATTCAGATGGCTGTAATCAGGAAATGGCACTATGGCCACAATCACTTCATTGTCTGATGAGTTGGTGGTAGCCATTGGAACAAAATGAGAAAAATGAGTTTAGTTTGGTCTCATACTTCTTTTTAGTTTGGTCTCATACTTCTTTTGTTATGGACATGCATTCTCCTATATATAAGAAGTGAGAGCTGAGGCAGCTGAAGCAGAAATCAGACCGTTTGACACGTCTGCCTTATCTTCTGCCATGTGACCAAGATGTTACGAATTCAAATCCTGGAAACAGCCTCTGACAGCAATACAAGGGTTCCTCGGACCTTGCGCATGGCAGGAGCTTTAGTGCACGGGCTGCCCTTTTTCATAGTACATAAATAAAAAAAGGGCAGCCCGGTGCACTAAAGCTACCGCTATGCGCGGTGTCAGAGGAAGGACCCCACCACAAGGGTGTATTGTACGCAGCCTTATCTTGCATTTCTGACAGGGGCTATTTCCAAGGCTTGAACCCGTGGCCTCCTAATTACATAGCAGCAACTTTACCAATTAACTGGCATAAATGTGTCTTTTAATTTGAACTTAACTAGCATTTATGTCCTCCAACTTTTAACGTACACAAGACACTTAAACACGCGTCCTACCTGACATTTGCATGGCAATTTGCGTGAGATTAGAGCCCTAACAATAGTGCCCACTAAATTGTTCACATGACTTCACAATAGGGCCCACTAACACATAAAGATGGACAAGACAAGATATTTTGTTTTTATCTTTGCTACTCCCAAATAAACCTTGTGACCCACACTAAATTAAATTTTCTGCTTTAACTGTGAAAATACTTGTCTCATACAACATGTGATAAAATGCATTTAAAGGTTGAACAAAATTGCATGTCTCATTCTTTTGATGTAACATTATATTGATAATAACGACACCGTGTTATATACACAGTGTACTCGCTAGAAATTTCGTTACGGGTGTTCAAACTTAAGATAAGTAAAAAAGTAAAGCATCTAGTACCTTCCTGAACTATGATCAAATTTACTACGACACACTTCAACTTCACGGGAGTTCTATTACACCTGAACTAAATTATAGTGTATTTTTGTCATTCTTTTTAGCTGACGTGACACCTTTTGTCAACCTTTTTAGCTGACATTGCACCTTTGATATGGATCCCATTTTATGTAATAAAGGTGCCACATCAGCACAAAAGGGTGACAAAAATATGATAAAATTGAGTTCCGGAGGTAATAGGACCTCTGTAAAGTTGGAGTGTGTCGTAGAAACTTTGTCCATAGTTCGAGGGGTACTAGATGCTTATCTCTAAGTAAAAAGTACCATATCTACCAACATAAAGTAAGTTTTGACCTATATATGAAATGTAATTTTTCACCAAAGGGTTTTCGATTGACCACCTGGCACTACCCCTGAATGTCCGCGACCATGCATCATCTTTAAGAATGGTGTACGTGGTCGCGGAGTTCAATGTGTCATATTCAGGGGCGGACTTAGGTTGAAAATTATGGTGCTTTGGTACCCGTTAAACCCTATGCAGAATAGATATAATTATATAAGAAATATATTAAAATTAGTATAAGATGGAAAAAAGCGCACGTGAAACCAAGAAGATAGCTGGTTGCTTTGATTTCCATGCATGCGGAAATCAAATTTGCTACGACATATTTCAATTTTACTGGGATCTTATTACCCCTGAAATAAATTTTAACATATTTTTATCACCCTTTCGTGCTGACGTGACACTTTTTGTCAATCATTGTGAGTCCTATTTTATGTAATAAAAGTGTCACGTCAGTATAATAGGATGACAAAGATATGCTAAAACTGAGTTCAGGGAGATAATAGGACCTTGTGAAGTTGGAGTGTGTCGTAACAACTTTGGTCATATATAGTTCGAGGATACTGAATGCTTATTAAGAAAAAAAAAAACTCTTAATTGTCTTACTCTTTCAGATAATTAATGTTATGCTATTAGTTTTGAGATTAAATGTCATGAAACTCTTACTACATTTAACTTTTACTAGCATAAATAGTCATAAATGATATTCAAAACTGACTAAAACATTCATCTCATAAGTATGTATAAATATATGATCTTTATTACATTTCTATACAAAATCCACCAAATTTAGGAAAGCCAATAAAAAAATAAAAAAATTATGGCAAAAAAATCACTAAAATTATTTGCATTTTTCACTATATTATGCATGGCAAATTCACTAGTAGCTATGGCTAGATTTGATTCAATATTGGCACCAAGTCCTAGTGATTATAATGAAGTTTTTGAATGTTGGTTAACACTTACAAGTAAAAATGGATGTGTTGAAGGAGTTTATAAAGTGTTTAGTGGTATGGGATGGCTTGATTCACCTTGTTGTCAAGTGGTTAATGAGATTGATAGAAAATGTTGGGTTAAAATTTTCCCATCTAATCAAAATTTTGTTGATTTGTTGAAGTATTATTGTAGTACTAATGGTGGTGCTCATGCACCATCTCCATTTGGTGCTATTTGAAGATGATAGTTAATAGTATTTGGGGGGAAGTGGCGTGGGGGTGGGGTGGGGGTGAGGTGGAGGGGGTGGGGGTGGGGGTTCTTGTTTTTTTTTTTTTACTTTGTTATGGTGCAATAAACTATTGTGGTTCGACCCTGCAATAGCGGGAGTTTAGTATTTAGAGGGGGCTCTTGTTTTTTTTTTTTTGTTTTTGTTTTTTACTTTGTTACGATGAAATAAATTATTGTGGTTCGACCCTTCTTTGAACTTTGTTACAGCGGGAGCTTTAGTATATCGGGTTGTGCTCATTTTTACTTTGTTATGATATAATAAACTATACTGGTTCAACCCTTCTTTGGATCTGCCGTTGCGGAATCTTTAGTGCACGATGATGTGTACTTTTTTACTTTGTTATTATACAATAATTCTTTGAACTCTGTTATAGCTGGAGCTTTAGTGCACCGAGTTGTGCTCATTTTTAGTTTGTTATGATGCAATAAACTATTGTGGTTCGACCCTTCTTCGGATCTGTCGCTGCTGAAGCTTTAGTGCACTACGATGTGTACTTTTTTTACTTTGTTATGATGCAATAAACTATTGTGGTTCGATCATTCTTTGAACCTTGTTATAACGGGAGCTTTAGTGCACTGAGTTGTGCTCATTTTTACTTTGTTATGATGCAATAAACTATTGTGGTTCGACCCTTCTTTGGACTTTGTTATAGCGGGGAGCTTTAGTGCATCGGGTTGTGCTCATTTTTACTTTATTATAATGCAATAAACTATAGTGGTTCAACCCTTCTTTGGATCTACCGTTGCGGAAGCTTTAAAACACCACGATGTGTACATTTTTTACTTTGTTACGACGCAATAAATTACTGTGGTTCGACCCTTCTTTGAACCTTGTTATAGCATGAGCTTTAATACATCGGGTTGTGCTCATTTTTAGTTTGTTATGATGCAATAAACAATTGTGATTGGATCCTTCTTTGAACCCTGTTATAGCAGGAGCTTTCGACCACCACATTACTTTTTTAGTTTTGTTATGACGCAAGAATGATATAAAAAGGAAAGTGGAAGTTGGATATTGAAAGGATCTTGTTAGGTATTTACTTTATTTGAATAAACTTTTGCTTGTGTTTTAGACAATAATAATTATTGAATAATCTAATGTTTTCTCAGAAGATTTTCGAGTTAATGATCAAAAACACATCTAAACTATATCCGTGAGTTCCACATTCAACACACCTTAATGCTGAGTTGGCCAAATATTTTTTCTCAATCGCCAACAAACGACTCAACATCGAAGTCTATTTTAATACCAACAAGAGTGACAGATGAGGTATGAAACTCACAAAAGACTACAACAACAACAACATACTCAGTGTATTCCTACATAGTGGGGTCCGCAGAGGGTAAAGTGTACGCAGACCATACTACTACCTCATGTGAAGTAGAGAGGCTGTTTCTGATAAACCCTCGACTCAGAACCGATAACAGTACAACAAACTCACAAAAGATTACAACAACAACATACTCAGTGTATTCCCACATAGTGGGGTCCGAAGGTAGAGAGGCTGTTTCCGATAAACCCTCGACTTAGGACCGATAACAGTACAACAAACTCACAAAAGATTACAACAACAACAA
>NC_061119.1:218938120-218947395 GCF_002878395.1 Capsicum annuum
CTCACAAAAGATTACAACAACAACAACATACTCAGTGTATTCCCACAGTGGGGTCTGGAGAGGGTAGAGTGTACGCAGACCATACCGCTACCTCAGGTGAAGTAGAAAGGTTGTTTCCGATAGACCTCCGGCTCAGGACAGATAACGTACAAAAAACTCACAAAAGATTACAACAACAACAACATACTCAGTGTATTCCCACATAGTGGGGTCTGGAGAGGGTAGAGCGTACGCAGACCATACCACTACCTCAGGTGAAGTAGAGAGGTTGTTTTCGATAGACCCTCGGCTCAGGACCGATAATAGTACAACAAACTCACAAAAGATTACAACAACAACATACTCAGCGTATTCCCACATAGTGGAGTCTGGAGAAGGTAGAGTGTACGCAGACCATACCACTACCTCAGATGAAGTAGAAAGGCTATTTCCAATAGACCCCTGACTCAAGACCGATAACAGTACAACAAACTCACAAAAGATTACAACAACAACAACATACTCAGTGTATTCCCACAGTGGGGTCTGGAGAGAGTAGGGTGTACACAAACCATACCACTACCTTAAGTGGAAGTAGAGAGGTTGTTTCCAATAGACCCCGGCTCAGGACAGATAACAGTACAACAAACTCACAAAAGATGATAGTTTAAAAAGGTAAATAGAACAATGAATAGTCGAGATATGTAGGGTGTATCCAGACCATACCACTACCTCAGGTAAAGTAGAGAGGCTGTTTCCATAGACCCCCGGCTCAGGACCGATAACAGTACAACAAAGTCACAGAAGATGATAGTTTAGAAAGGTAAATAGAACAATGAATAGTCGAGATATGAAACTCAAAGTCAAACTATCCATAGGATTCAAATGGAATATATATCATAACTAAAGAGTCAAATAGCATGACAAAAGTAGTTCAATTGTTTTGCAAAAGGATGATTAATTCCTACATAAAAAAGCTAAAAACTCCCCAATCTTCCTACTACTAGTACATAGCTCCAACAAGCATGGAATAAAAACCAGAATAAACATGGTTTATTTTCTCTTCTTGGCCGGTGGTTGATCCTCCTCTTCCTCCTCCTCTTCATCGTCTTCGTCTTCCTCGCCATCGTCATCATCCCCATCCTCATCGTCTTCATCATCTTCATCGTCTTCGTCATCACTGCCTTCATTGCCATTAGCTGCAGGATTCTCTTCGGGATCTTCTCCATCGTCATCGTCTCCTCCTTCTTCACCTGAGAAGTCTTCATCGTCAGCATCATCGTCTTCCGGCTCATCAGCATCTCCATCATCTTCATCATCGTCCTCTGTGTCGCTGCCGTCTTTGTTCTCAGGTTCTGCTGCTTTGTTCTTCTTATGGAGCTCGTCGAATGGAAACCTGAAAACGACAATCATAATTTGGTGTTTGCAACATGAAATTTCCGGTTCTGAACGCTATTAATATAGAGAGGATAACGATAAGTACCTCTTATCGGTGCCTATCAACTCTTGCAAGGCATCAGCATCCTTGAGCATGATTCCAGCCTGAAGCATAACTGACTTTAATAAGGAAACGATTATGAGAGAACACGAGGAACAAGAAGTTTCTAGGCCGTCATTGTAAAGATCGATCAAAAGCACGATGAAAAGTTGGGCAACTAAACTGAATAAGCATAATCGACTTCTGCATCAAGTGCTATTTAACAATTTCTTGCATCCATATATGAAAAATTAAGTTAGCTACGGGCACAAAAGACGAGAAAGGTTACTCAGACAAGAACCGTTTGAACGGGAAAACCATAACAGTTTCATGATAACCATAGATGAATTATTCTCAATGTGTTTTCCTCGACCTCAAAGCTTTAAATTATTAAGTCCGCAATTGACTGCTCAAAGATGCATCTAACGGAAAGGTTAAAACTAATGCAGATATAAAAGGCACCAAGAGAAACTACTGGTCAGTGATTACCAATAACACGTCCAACGAGAGGAATAAGATGTTTAAACAACTACAGAACCAGAAAATAAGAGAATCCGAAACAACAAACTTACAAACCTACAATACATTAAGTTAGCAGCTTGGAGAACAATTAACAACACTTCAACGAGAAATATAATGCAACAACACGGAGGTGGTGGGTACACAGTCTTACCCCTACCTTGCGAAGGTAGGGAGGCTGTTTCTGATAGACCCTCCGCTCAAGTAAAGCATATCAAAGCGAAGAAGCCATGCTGAAAACAACAAAACAAGAAATCAAACGCAGCATAGAAAATTTCCAGCTTTTACCCCCATAATCAAGAATCGATGAAATTTGACACAAACTGTTCAAACAATTCCACAGTCGCGAAAACCAAGCAATAAATCCAAAACCCTTTCAAGAAAAAAAGACTATCAAGTTGGAAGAAGGTTGTGTTATACTACAATGAGCAAGAAAAAAAAGGCTCTTCATTCCGCAATTACTTCAAAAGAACATAACTTATTAACAAAAAATACTTAAAGTTAGCATATTGGAGAACAATTAGCATTTAAACAAAGAAACCCAATCCAGCACGGAAAATTTGCTAGCTTCAACAACCCCATAAGCAAGAAGCAATGAAATTTGACACAATAACACCTTCTGCAGGTCGGATGGAGGGGGTGGGGTGGGGGGGTCTCAACAAAAGAGCTGTTCAAACAACTACAAAGGCAACAAACAGGGCACGAAATACAGACCCCACAAATAAGAATCACAGCTTTTTCAAGAAAATTAACAGCGTAAGTTGAGCGATCGTGTATCATACCATAAAGAGTAAGGAAGCCAAAGAAAAAAGGAAACAAACAAAGCTCTTCACTCCACAAAGACTTCAAAAGAGCATAACTTATTAACATACGACACCCAACGTTAGCAGCTTTGAGAACAAAGACTAACATACAACACCAACAACGCACTTGAGGTCTAGGGAGGGTAGTGTGTACGCTAATCTTACTCCTACTTCCGATAGACACTCCTTTCAAGTAAAGGACAAAGACTAACATTTAAACAAGAAACCCAATGAGGCACAGTAAATTTCCCAGCTTTACCTACCCTATAAGCAAGTTTCAACGAAATTTGACGTGAAAACTGTTCAAACAACTACAGAGGCTTAAACATAGCAAGAAGTCCAAAAACCACCATTAAAAATCACAACTTTTTCAAGAAAATAAACAAAGCTCTTCACTCCACAATTATTCAAAAGACTGTATCTTAAAAGACAGAAAAGTAGCTAGCATTTAAACAAGAAACCTACTGAAGTACAAAAAAATTGAGCTTTATAACTACCCCATAAGCAAGAATCAGTGAACAACAACAACAACATGCAAGAATCAATGAAATTTGACACAAGATCTGTTCAAACAACTATAAAAGCAAAAGAAAAACATTGCGTGTTGCACCACAATAAGCAAGGAAGCTATTCAAACAACAAATAAAAGCAACAAACAGAGAAAGAATTCAAACCCCACAATTAATCACATCTTTTTCAAGGAAATAAACAGAGCTCTTCACTCTACAATTTCTTCAAAAGGACACAACATATTAACATACCATACCTAAATTTAGTAGCTTGGAAAACAAATACTAACATACAACAACAACTAAGCAAGAATTAATGAAACTTGACACAAGAACTGTTCAAACAACTTTAAAAAAACAAAACAAATCAAGAAATCCAAAACCCACAACTAAAAATCACAACTTTTTCAAGAAAACAATAAGTTTGTAAGTTAAAAAGAGAGTATATATATACTACAGTGAGCAAAGAAGCAACAGATCTCTGAGAAGCCAAAAGGGTCTCAGTAACTACAACTTCACGAACAGACCCCACCACCATTCTTCCAATGAACAACAACAACATAACCAGTGTAATACCACCATAAAGCATAGTCCGTGGAGGATAGAGTGTAAGCAGACAATACCTCTATCTCCGATTAATGGAAGTACATGAAACAACAAATAGTAACAAAAACAACAGATAGTAGCAAGACAATACTACAACAAAATAATGCTAATCAAACTACAGATAGCAATAGAATCCAAGAACTACAAGAGTAATACTACCACTACTAGTTAAAAAAAGAGCAAGAAGTCCAAACCCCCCAACTAAAAATCACAACTTTTTCAAGAAAATAATAAGCAAGAATCAATGAAATTTGGCACAAGAACTTCTCAAACAACTAAATAAGTATAAAACAAAGCAAGAAAGCCAAACCCCACAATTAAAAATCACATCTTTTTCAAGAAGACAACAAGTATACCACAATGAGCAAGGAAGCAAAAGATCTCTGAGCAGCCAAAAGGGTCTCAGTAACTACAACACATCTAACATAGTGAGGTCTGGGGAGGGTAGAGTGCACGCAGACCATACCCCTACCTAGGTTGTTTCCGATAGACCCTCGGTTCAAGACAAACACAGTAGCAGAAGAACAAGAAACATCAGACAGTAACAACAACTCTAATCGAACTACACAAAACAACAGATAGTAACAGAAATCCAACAAACAAGAATAATACTACCACCACTACTAGTTAAAACAGAGCAAGAAATCCAAACCCCACAACTAAGAATCACAACTAAGAAACTACAAGAATAATACTACTACCACTACTAGTTAAAACAAAGCAAGAAATCCAAACCCCACAACTAAGAATCACAACTAAGAAACTACAAGAATACTACTACTAGCTAAAACAAAGCAAGAAATCCAAACCCCACAATTAACAATCAAAACTAAGAAACTACTAGAATAATACTACTACCACTACTAGTTAAAAAAAAAGCAAGAAATCCAAACCCCACAACTAAGAATAACAACTAAGAAACTACAATACTACTACTACTACCACTACTAGTTAAAACAAAACAAGAAATCCACACACCACAACTAAGAAACTACAAGAATACTACTACGACTACTACTACTAGTTAAAACAAAGCAAGAAACCCAAACCCAACAACTAAGAAACTATAAGAATACTACTACTACTACTACTACTACTACTACTACTAGTTAAAACAAAGCAACAAATCCAAACCCCACAACTAAGAAACTACAAGAACACTACTACTACTATCACTGATAGTTAAAACAAAGCAAGAAATCCAAACCCCACAATTAAGAATCACAACTAAGAAACTACAAGAATAATACCACTACCACTGCTAGCTAAAACAAAGCAAAAAATCTATACACCACAAATAAAAATCAAAACTTTCTCAAGAAACAGATATTATACCACAATGAGCAAAGAAGCAACAGATCTCTGAACAGCCAAAAGGGTCTCAGTAACTACAACTTCAACAACAGACCCCATCACCATTCTTCCAAAAACAGCTACGTCACACCTCAAATTACTCACCTCCATTTTTTTTTTTAACAAAAATAGCCAAAAAGAAAATTTTACTCAAAAAAACAGAGAGTTCAAGAAAACCCAAAAATCAAAACTTTATGGAAAAAGGGAGTGGGGGTGGGGGTGCGTGGGGGGTAGGGTTGGGTTGGATTTGACTGTCCAAAAAGGGGATTTTGAAAACAAAAAGGAAAGGGGAATTAGGGTTTTTGTACTATTGAAGAATTTTAAGGTGTTTTTAGGGTTTTGGGGGTGTGAATTTGATATTTGTCATTTTGTTGGGGTAAAGTGTAAATTTATAAAGTTTGTGAACTGACAAGATGGGATCTAATTTTGGAAGTTCAAAGGCTTTTTATTGGCGAAAAAAATAACATATACCTTAGTTTATCATATTTACGTAAGTTATAAATTTTCAATCTTATAAAGTAATTATAAAAATTTTAATTAATTATCTATCTCCATTAAAAATATGAAAGTTAATTATGTATCTCGACAAATTTAAAATAATAAAAAAATATCAAAAGTTAATTATGTATTTTTATAAAAGAATAAATTATATCTTTTTTTAATATATCAGAAGCTAATTATATATCTCGACAGACTAATAATTGAGATTTTTAATAATTATGCAAAATATAAAAATTTTCTGTAATTAAACTTCAAACTGTCGGAATTTATATTGTTTGCCCTAATATATATAAGCACGCATTTTAACTTCGATAATTATGTTTAAACTTTGAGTATGTACAAATAGACGTTTAAATTTATATCAAACTGAGCAAGTAGACATGTGCATCTTATGTGGCATCTTAAATAGTGTCATACGTGTATTATGTCATATAGCATGCGTTTGTCTACTTATTCAACTTTATACATATTTAAGTCGTTGACAGCATTTGGCAGAAATGCAAGATAAAACCGTATACAATACATTCTTGTGGTGAGTCCTTTCCTAGACCTTGTATATTGCGAAAATTTTAGTGCATCGGGCTATCTCTTTTTAAGTGTCTGTTTGCGTACACTCAAAATTTAAAAATATAAAAATTATTGAGGTCAAGTTAAATAACACATTTAGGTATTATATGCCCTTTTTATTAGTATATCATAATTAGAAGTCTTTTTTTTCCTTTTGGTAGATATGTAAGGAAAGACAGCTTATAACAGATTTTTGTGATTCGATTCTTTTCTGAATTCCTTACGCAACGAAAGATTGTTATTTTTTAAAGTTTGTATTATTATTATGCTATACACATTTTGATTATTTAACAAATATCCTCTATAGATAATATCCTTATCCTTTGTGTATCATTGCAGTCTTTTTGATCATGATTAGGTTGACACAACATGTTACACACAATGATGACACATTTAAAGAAAAAAACAAAAAATACAGTACTAGGTATTAAAATCCCAACAATATTTACACATGACTAGGCAAATTCCACTCTTCTAAACAAACATTTGACACGTGGCAGACACCCACAAGCTTTCTTGATTTTCTACCTCTCAAGAACAAATATTTTTGGTTACATGTTTCACTGAAAACAAATT
Organism: Capsicum annuum; assembly: GCF_002878395.1. NCBI lineage: Eukaryota > Viridiplantae > Streptophyta > Magnoliopsida > Solanales > Solanaceae > Capsicum > Capsicum annuum. Next base: position 218,945,011 of record NC_061119.1, read on the forward strand.
AAGAAAAAAAAAACTTCTTTTAGAGCATTCCCTCTTTTTAAGGTTTTTGTTTTTTTCTCTTTTTTCATTTGGTGCATTTTGTTTTTAATTAGAAAAACATAATTTGGTTTATGTGTTTTGTTATGTGTGTGTGTTTGAATTTTGGTATTGAAACAACAAAAAAAACACTTAGGTTTTTTTTCATGCATATATGTCTAGTTTTGGCTTCGTTCCTGATCGGAGGTGATAAATATTTTATAGATTTAGATTTTAGTCGAGGTGTACGAAAGATGACCAAGACATCATAGTTATAATAAAAAATAATTGATTATGATGAAGATATTTTTTGTGGGGGGAGAAGAACATTTTTGTTTTTATGATGCAATTGTCTTTTCTTGTTGTTGTGCATCTCCCCATAATTAAACTTCTATATGATATGAACAAATTATTTTGGTAGAATGAATTGTTGTGTTATAGTTTTTGTAAATATGTTTTGTGTGGATTTAGATTTTAGTATTGTATAGAATAATTTTTTTTTGCCGACTTTAAATTTTTTTATTTTGCTCTTAATAATGACATGTTGTTGTAGCATAGAAGTTGTCGTGACACGTTTAAGACCACAAATTATATGCTTCGTAGTCGATAATTTGGAGGTTAACCATGCAAATGATTGCTTGTGTATATAATATAATGATACATTTCTATGTTGGAAAACTTTTTCATACTTCAAATTTTCTATTTTACTCTTAATAATGACATGTTGAAGCATAGAAATATCATGACATGTTTAAGATCATAAGTTTTGTGCCTCAACAAAGGAGTAAAGCATCTGGTACCCCTGAACTATGACCTAATTTGCTACGATACAATCCAACTTTGCGGAAGTCCTATTACCTCCTAACAGGGGCGGAGCTACCGTTTGTCGAGGTTTCATCCAAACTCCCTTCGACGCAAAATTATGCTATATATGCATGGTGAAAATTATTTTTTATGTATAAATGTCAGAACCCTTCGGTTAGTTCGTATGTTCGCTTATGAACCCTTAGTGAATATTCTGGCTCCGCCATTACCCTCGAACTCAATTTTAGCATATTTTTGTCACTTTTTTTTGCTGACATGACGCCTTTTGTCATTCTTTTTAGCCGACGTGACACCTTTGATGTGACATCTTTGACGTGGATCTCATTTTATGTAATAAAGATGTCACGTCAGCACAAAAGGGTGACAAAAATACGCTAAAATTGAATTAGGGGTACCGGAACCCTGTGAAGTTGGAGTGCGTCGCAGCAACTTTGACCATAGTTCGAGGGGTACTGGGTGCTTATCTCTCAACAAAGAATTAAAACTGCAAATTTGCTAAGTAAGTTTGTACTTTTCTTGAAAGTTGATCGATATCAGACTTGTTACGAAGAATTACATTGTCAGTGCATCGATATCAAACTTTACTTGATAATGCAAAAGTTTATGATTCATTGTCAGTGCATAGAGCTTAAATTCGTATAAGAAATTTGACGTGGTACATGTATTGCTGATTTCTTTTCAGGCTTTAAGTGCCTATCGATAACTACATCATGTGTCATTGTCAGTGCATAGAGCTTAATCTCGTATAAGAAATTTGACGTGGTACATGTATTGTTGATTTCTTTTCAGGCTTTAAGTGCCTATCGATATCTACATCATGTGTCATTGTCAGTGCATAGAGCTTAAAATCTTATAAGAAATTTGACGTGGTACATGTATTGCTGATTTCTTTCCAGGCTTTAAGTGCCTACCGATAACTACATCATGTGTGGGGGTGCTCGTTTCTTGAATGACCGGTTGTACCGCGGTCTATTAGCATTGTCATAGCGTAGACTAAGGCGTAATTGGCGTATAATGGGGGGTGCTTGTTCATTAAAGAGAGACCCCCATGATGATGACAACATCATTAGAAGAGGTTTCTCAAGTAGACACTTCAAATTTGCGAAGTCGAGTTGTTTAGAGTCTTTCCTTCTTGGGCGTGGCGTGGATTGTACTCCGGGAAGAAGCAATTGTCCATCCCTCATGGAATTATGCGTTCATAGAATACGTAAGGTGATTGATTTTTTCTTATATGTTATCTGTCATGAGCTGGTGGTCTATCGAAAACAGCCTCTCTACTTCACATGAGGTAGTGGTATGGACTGCGTACACTTTACCCACCCCAGACCCCACTTTGTAGGAATACACTGGACATGCTGTTGTTGTTGCATGTTTCATTTAGCAGAGGCGGATTCAGAATTTAAACTTGATGAGTAAACATTTAGTCTATGTTATTCAGAATTTGACACGATGTAACGACAAATTTGGAGTGTCTGAGCAACATAAGGTTAATGTTCGTAATACTGAATGTAACATTGTACTTTTGATCTAAGTTGCTCGGACTCT
>NC_061119.1:218950395-218972690 GCF_002878395.1 Capsicum annuum
AGCAACAAGGGCGTAATTAGTATATCTGCATTTGCAGAACACTGTAGTTTCTAAACTTTCGTAGAATCAATGAAGCCTTTAATATATAGACGAACTTCTTGTTTCGCGCGTTTTGTAACAGATTTGAGTGATTCGTTTGTTTTAGTTTTGGCGAAACTGGAGGATCTCAACCTCAAATTCACCTCAGTGACCGACGATGGCTTGAAAACGTTATCTGGATTGATGTGTCTAAGGTCACTTAATCTTGAAATTCGCCAAATTACAGACTCTGGGCTCGCAGTTCTCACAGGTAAGCCGTAAGCCAGAAACACGCGATCAAATGTGAATGTTTAGTTGATGTTTTTTCATCGCGTATCAACTTCTCAGTAGCATGTTTAGACATATTGTATGATTTCCTTACCGGCATTTGCATCTAGAGATTTTTTCACGTAATTCTTTTGGCTCGATCGAGTACAGGTTTAACTGGTTTGACTCACCTGGATCTCTATGGAGCTCACATAACAGATACCGGGACAAAGTATCTCACATGTATGTCAAACGCTAACTTACTCTTACATATCTTTCTTTGCCCTTCCGCGTTTCTATAGTCCCCAGGGCCCCCTTGCTTTCCGAGTGGTGACTCTAACGTCTAGTAGTATTCTGTATTGCGAGAATTCATTATGAATTGACTAAAGTCTCAACTCTCTTGGAACTGAGGCTTAGCAGTATTACTGCGATCAACATAAGTCTCTGTGGGGCAATACTTGATCTAATCGTTTCATTACTTGTCGACTATGTATACTTGCATGTGCATTTGGGAGCAACGCTTCTACTTCACCTTACACTCGTGTCACGAATTCAAATTCTAAATGTGTATGCCTGATTGTTTCGTCAGGTTTCAGAAATCTGCAATCGCTCGACCTTTGTGGTGGCTTGTTAACGGATTCTGGAGTCGAAAATGTAAAGGATCTTTCTTCCCTGATGTTTCTGAATCTCTCTCAGAACCGGAATTTGACAGATAAGACCTTGGAGCTTCTATCAGGTTCGTAGTGTTGAACTCATTATACGTCGGAAATTTTAGCGCGTTTTAACATGTGTATACCTATGTTCGTCTACCTTGACATATATGTATTCAGGAGTTGAACGGGTTTGGCTATAACCTATCGTTTAGTCCATTCTGACCTAACACATTTCAGCTCAGGTAACCTTTGGGCGGATTAGTGACCCGTGCATTGGTTAACCTAGCCCCGGTCAAGTTTAGATCCGCCTACTTGACTCGGTCTAAAGATCAATTGAAAAGCGCGTTTAGCTGATCCAATTCACAAAGGGGATCGCAGTGACCAGGCCCAGGCGACTGTTTAGCAAAAACACAAGTTTCCGTAAAGTCGTAAGACCATGTATGGAGGCTGACGCTTGCCCAGTGCCGGAAGGTCAAGGAAGTTGGCGACCTAATGACAGGGGAGTCGGCGACCGAAGCCATGGTGGACGGCGGCCGTAACTATAACGGTCCTAAGGTAGCGAAATTCCTTGTCGGGTAAGTTTCGATCCGCACAAAAGGTGTAAAGATCTAGGCACTGTCTCGGAGTACTAAAAAGGGCAACCCGATGCACTAAAGCTACCGCTATGTGTAGTGTCCGGGGAAGGATTCCACCACAAAGGTGTATTGTACGCAACCTTACCTTGCATTTCTGCCAAAGACTATTTCCAAGGCTTAAACCCGTGACCTCCTGGTCACATGGAAGCAACTTTACTGTCTCGGAGTATTATAGATTATATTTATCTCCAACCGTTTAAACTCTAAATTCTGAATTCGTCTCCGTATTTTATCTTTATTCATATTTGACCTAATTTATTTATTTTTCTTAAAATGCAGGACTAAAATTATTGGTACATTTAAGTGTGACAAATTCTTGCATAACCAATAATGGATTGCAATATTTAAAGCCTATGAAGAATTTACAATCATTGGATTTGGAATATTGCAATGTGACAGCATCTGAGATTAAGAAAATTCAAGCCAATTTTCTTTTTAATCTTGTGAGATTTAGACCTAATTAACTCTTTTTAAAGTTCATCATGTAACATGTATAGTAAATATGCAAATCAAATATTTGATGTGTAAAAAATAGGCAAAAATAAATTATGTTTTATTTTAGATATAAGGCACTATTTAGCCCTTTGAATTATAGTCAAAATTGTTACGATATACCCTTGCTATATGGGGTTTTTACTACCTTATATACACAATTTACTGTATTACGTGGCATTTTTTGTGCTTACATGGCGTCAGCTCGTGTCGTAAGGTGTTGGGTTAAGTTTCGCAACAAGCGCAACCTTCGTGTTTAGTTGCCATCGTCGAGTTTGGAATCCTGAACAGACTGTCGGTGATAAGTCACTTTTTACGATATATCTTAATAGCAATTTTTTTTAGGTCACGTAAGCATAAAAGGTGAACAATAATGCAGTTAAATTGAATTTAGGGTGATATTAGAACCTTCGGAAAGTTAAGGTGTGTCGTCGCAATTTTGGCTATAGTTTGAGGGATAGCACATTACAACAACAACAACAAACCCAGTGTATTCCCACATAATGAGGTCTGGGGAGGGTAAGATGTACGCAGTCCATACCTCTACCTCTAAAGAAGTAGAAAGGTTGTTTCCGATAGACCCCCGGCTAGAGACACGAAATACTAAACAAATTCATAGTAAAGCATGAAACAAGATGGCATAACATAAATACGACACCCACAAGTAATAGTAAACAGAGAAAAGTAAACAGATTCGTAATAAAGCATGAAATAAGGTATCAAAACAAGAATAATACCCCCACCAAGTAATTCCCTACACTAGCGACCCAAACTGACCCTAGCCTTTTTCCCTAATTAGCGTCTTCCAGGTCTTCCTATCTAAGGTCATATCCTCAGTGAGCTGTAACTGTTCCATGTCCCACCTAATCACCTCTCCCCAATACTTCTTCGCCCTACCCCTACCCCGCCTAAAACCATCCAAAGCTAGTCTCTCACACCTACGAATTGGGGCATCCATGCCCCTTCTCATCACGTATCCGAACCATCTTAATCGGACTTCCCGCATCTTATTCTCCACTGGAGTCACACCAACCTTCTCCCTGATAGTCGCATTCCGAACTCTATCCCTCCTATTCAGCCCACACATCCAACGCAACATCCGCATTTCCGTCATTTTTTGAATGTAGGAGTTGTTAACTGGCCAACACTCTACTCCATACAACATGGCCGGATCGAGAGATAGCACATTATCTCTTCAATTTATATGATACTATAAAATGTGTTTGGATAACACTTCTCTATATTTAACTTATAAATAATTTAATTTTAATTTTTAAAATTTTTAATTATATATTAAAGAATTTCTATATTTATCATAAAAAAGTATTTTACATGTATAATGGGGGACTATGTTATAAAACTTGGATTTATTTTTTTTTTTGTTTATATTATCCTTTATCTCTTTGCATAAAAAAACAAGGTCTCAATCCCAATCAATCTTAATCATCATCACATGGGCTTGTCAACTTCTCCATTGCAATATGCAAATTTAAGTTATTGGACTTTTGATTTTTAATTATTTTGATACTACATGTACTAATTAGAGTGAAAGAGGAATTTTTATATAACGATAAAAGTTATTATCGTGTGATATTTTGATACTACATGTACTAATTATAGTGAAAGAGGAATTTTTATATAACGATAAAAGTTATTATCGTGTGATTAGAAGTTCAAAATTTTTATATAGTCCGAAAATTTTGAATTATAATAATACTACAATATATGTAACTTTCTTAACCAACTATCTATTAGTTGGATGCCAACCATATATACACTAAAAGCATCTACCAAGTGGCTTTTTTAAAAAAAAAAATTATTAAGTTCTTTTAAATTTTTCTTTTATTGTGTTTTTATCAACTTATACGTGTTTTGTCTATTCAAATATAGCCCAGTCTATCCATTTGCACATCTAGCATTCACATTTGCCACTACATTATAGTTAATATTGTGTACATAACTACCTTTTGGTGAAAGATGGCAATTTATACAACAATAGATGATTAAAAAACGAATAGTCCGGTGTACTAAAGCTATCGTTATGTGTGATGTCCGGGGAAGGGCCCCTCACAAGAGTGTATCGTACGCAGTCTTACCTTACCTTGCATTTCTACCAAAGACTGTTTCCAAGGCGGCGTACTAAAACTACCGTTATGCGTAGTATCCGAAGAAGGGCCCCACCATAAGAGTGTATTATACGCAATCTTACCTTGCATTTCTACCGGAAGCTGTTTCCAAAGTTTGAACCCGTGACCTCCTGATCACATGGCAACAACTTTACCAGTTACTCCAGGCTCCCCTTCACAACAATAGATGATTGAAATATGAAATATTGAGTGTCAATTTCATACAAGTTCATTCGAATTCAAAAGTTTCGATTTAGACTATGTACATATATATGTTAAAAATTTACTTTTACCGTGGGAAGATTCACAGCCTTACACATCATGAGTAGCTCGATGTTGGTGTTAAATGTTGAAGTGCACAGGCAAATAGACCTCTTACTAAAATTTGATTATAAGCCACCAACACGATGTTGAATGCTGAAGTGCACAAACAAATGGACCTCTTACTAAAATTTTTGGTTATAAGCCATAAGGGCAATGTTGTTGTTGCTGCTGAATGCTGAGGTGCACAGGCAAGTAGACCTTTTACTAAAATTTGGTTATGAGCCACCAGCACCATGTTGATTGCTGAAGTGCACACACAAATAGACCTCACTAAAATTTTTGATTATAAGCCACAAGCACGATGTTGCTGTTGCTGTTGAATGCTGTTGCTGTTGAATGCTGAAGTGCACAGGCAAGTTGACCTCTTACTAAAATTTGGTTATAAGGTAACAGCACGATGTTGCTGTTGAATGCTGAAGTGCACACGCAACGGATCTCTTATTAAAATTTGGTTATAAAGCCACCAGCACGATGTTGCGGTTGAATGCTGAAGTGCACATGCAAATAGACCACTTACTAAAATTTGATTATAAGTCACTAATCCTATTGAGTCGCCCATGCTTATATAGCTCAAATGTAAAGCCGACTAGGTCGCCTCTGATAATCCTTATACCATCGACATCATTTGACTACTCCTCAAAGCACAATGAGCTAGTATTTTCTGAGAACTCTTATTAAAATTTGACTTAAAGTTTCAAGACTCAAGAGAAAGCCTGCTAGGTCGGCGCTGGAAATCAGCACGGCGTCGCTGTTGATGAGAGGAAGGACGAATCAAAGCAGCTAAAGCTCTTTTAACAAGCTCACCTTCACCATTACCAATTCGTACTAACGAATTCGCCATTGCTGATCTCCTCATATGCAGTCGAATCGAATTAGTACACACCATTTGGGTACTGACCCTTCGAACATCCATTTTCTTATGCATACTACAACGAAACGAACCTGGATGGTTCGTTGGCGAACACATACATGCCCTCTTCTTCGAGGACAGTGTTTTTTGCCGGTTCATTGCAGAAATGAACCGGTTTGGTGAAGGCTCCTGGTTCAGATGGAACCGAATTGATGAAGCTAAAGCCGTGTCAAAGGTATGAAGTACTGGTCCAGTTGACCGTCGAGCAGAAGTCGCCATTTCTGTTTTAAGAAAAACAGAGAGGAGGAAGGAGTAGGAGGGGGAAGTATATTTGTTAGTGGTGTGTTTGGGTATTTGATTTGTCAAACCTAAATTGCATTTGAGGCATATATTTATAGCAATGGTAGAAGTATTATTTTAGGTTTAATTGCGTGGATGGTCCTTTAGGTTCTTTAGAATTGTATTTAGGTCTAGAGTAATACATACATCTTGTACGCCTCTGAACTATGATCATATTTGCTACGATACATTTCAATTTTACGAGAATTTTATTATTTTTTAATTCAATTTTAGTGTAATTTTATCATTCTTTTATATTAACATGATATTTTTTATCAATTTTTTTAATTGACATAACACTTTTGATATGTTGGTTACTTTAATACTCGTGTTTTGTGTTGAACAAGTATGTTTCATGATTAAGAAGTCTCAAACTAAGGTCTCGAAAATTGTGACGTGACGGAGTGATAAGTATTGATTTATGTTTTAAGATTACGTTTTTATGAGTTGAAGTTGCGTCATATCTTATTTAACCATCCCACTTTAATACTTTTACAGTCTATCTCTATCTTTCCTTACGTTCTTTATGGCCAACTTTCTACGTCTTCTAATCGAACACTTATACATTTCCTCTCTACATATACATAGATTATTTCAGCCTCAATTCTCGCATTTTATCCTCTAAGGAGCCACTCTCGCCTTGTTTCGATATTTTCATTTAATGAGTATAATTTTTAATTTTGGTTTTAAGTAACACTGATTAATATTGATGTGAACTTCTAATAAGAGGTCATATAGCAAAAATAGTTTCAAAGCTATATCATTGTAAAATAATGATACGAACGAACTTTTCTACAACGATAGTGGTATATGAGGCAAACTTTCAAAAACGATGATATAGATAATTAAATGACATTTTGAGCCTTTTTCTTTCATAGTATAATTACGTATTCACTTTATCTCTCTTTTCACCTGACATATTTATGATCATTCGAATAAAAAAGTATTTTACGTATATTTAATTTAAGATGATAGTAATAAATTAAACAATGTGAGCTGCCGTTTGAAATGCCCACTGTTAAATAACAGAAGGCTGCCACGTTTTAATTTATGTATGGTGACTCACTCCATTTATATTACACGTATTATTGATGTCCTATTTATTTATATTATTTACTGTAAAAGTAGATTCGATTCAAATAAAGATAATAATTTACAGAAAAAGATATGATGAATATTTAAAAAAAAAACAGGTAGTTAAAAAATTATAAAGTAAGGCGGTGCTCATGTGGGAGTTAGTATGATGCATGACAATTTTTAATTGTGTATAATTTTTTTTCCGTATCTTCGTTAAAATTCGATTAATTTAGATGCACGCTAGGTAAACATTTGAAAAAAGCGCTCCATATAAAAAAAAAATTCATGCTTAAAATTCGAATATGAGACCTTTGAGTAAAGGAGCTTCATCTACTAAATCATATTCTTTTGATGGTAATTGTTTATGAGTCTTTTTTACTTTTCAATTGATTTTTGATATCTGCAGTAAAATCTGTCGATGTTTGATATCTACAGACTAAGAAATTGAGGAGCAACCTCATCCACTACACCACGTTTTTTGATGGTACTAAATAGAGGTGTGTTGCACGCATCTCGATTAATTTCATGGGATACCTGCCATCATCCACCTGCAATAGGCATCGGGTAATTCTGATTAATTTGATCATGATATACTTACCACCTTCCACCAACAACAACAGATGTTAGATAATTTCGACTAATTTCATGGTATACCCGTCACCTCCCATTAGCAACAGGTACCAGATAACTCTATCCATCAAGACTAGAACAAATAAAAAAACACTACCTCAGACTAATTTTACGAGATACCTATTACCTCCCATCAGCAATACATACTAGATAACTCTGTCTATAAAAGTTAAAACAGATAAAAAAATCACTTAGTATTTACCTCATGTTACTCAATCCAACTTTATTGAATCACCAGACCACACCCGCATAAAAAGGAAAAAATTGAGGTAAAATATAAGCAAATTAAATATTAAATTCGTTTCAAGATAATGAAATGATAAAGAATAAAATTTCATGGTTAAGAACCAAAGAAGCATTATCAAAGTGTGTGATAATAATTTAATAAAATGATCCCTATGAAAGTGAAAAATTATCATTTGAATAACGGTTATTATTATAGACTTAATAAAATTAAAGGCTGCCACGTTTTTATTTATATGGTGACTCACTCTATATACATTCCACGTATAATTGTTGTCCTATCTGTTTATATTATTTATATTACATTACTCTAAAAGCATATTCGATTCAAAATTTAAAAAATATTTTAAAGAAGATACGATGAATATTATTTTGAAAAAGAAAGTTAGAAAAATCATAAAGTACGGCGGTGTTCATGTGGCTAGTTAGTGTGGTGATTAGCTTATAAAATATCCAAAATTGAATTACTAAATCAAATTAAAAAATTTAACAATTAATATTCAATAATTCGATATTAGATTTTGATATAAAATATTAATATTATTTGGGCGCGCGCGCGCACACACACACACACACACATATATATATATATATATATATATATATATAAACCAACTCAATAGAAAATAGTATTAGTCATCCCAAAGAATTTCTTGGACCTTGGTAATATATTCGTAAAAAATAACAAAAAGAAAACTAAATAAAGTTTCTATTAAATATACTTTTTGAAGTTTAAACGTATATTTACACATCTCCAATTTTAATATGGTATTACCAAATACCGTACCAAATCGAAGTTTAATTTATCAGTTATCAAATTACCGAATCGATGTTTATAAGTATGGTATGTGGTATCAATGTTCAAATACCAATTATCGAATTCAAACTTTGAAAATTTCGAACCGAATATTGAACGCTCACCTAGTGGTGATTGTCCATTTTTTTAATTAATAAAAAAAATTATGAAATATAAGTGCCCAAATTAATAATTTTAGTAAAATAAAAGATTTTTGTGATTGAATAAACTAAAAAAAGAGATTCTTATTAGGTAACATGAAAGTCTTCCATCTTACACAAAAAGCACTAAACTTTTTCCTTTTTTAATTTTTTTTCCTAAACTTTTTTTTTTTTTTGTATTAATCTTATTAAACCAAATCCACTTTAGTTTAAAATATTCATGAAAGTGAATTATTACTTTATAAAGACCCAAAGAATATGATCCACTTGTTAAGAGGTCCTATGTTTAATGAATGTGAAAGTAGAAAAATATAAATTAAATACATACAACTATTTGAAAACTATGTATGTATATTAATTAATATTATCTTCACATGGTGGGGAATCCATAGTTTTGAACTTCAATTGGTCCCATACAAAATAATTACTAATTAAAAAAAAAATTATCATCAAGTAACTGAAAAAGATTCTTCAATCAACTATATCAATTCATATTATATGCAAATTCTTTTATTTATTTTTTTTCTTAACAATGGTTTTGTATTATTTTTTTTCTTTGTATATTGTAAAGAGAAAAGGCACAATACGTAAATAAACACTTAAACTTAACTTCAACTGACAAGTAAATAATCCAATTTTAAGAGTGCACGTCTAAACGCTTGAATTTGATTTTAACTGACAATTAAACACTGCAACTTGTCCTTTGTCCTCAAAATGTCTCGTGAGTTTTTGCATTGACGAAACACATAAATTTTGAAGGTATTTAGATAATCATTTTGTAAGTTAGAATGTTCAACTGACACATTATAGACAAGTTGCTATGTCTAAATGTGCACGCTCAAAGTTAGTAGTTACTTGTTGATCAGGTGAGACCACATCGACCATAATGAAAAAAAGAATTTGCATTTCTGTCAGAGACTATTTTTCAAAGCTTGAACCCGTGACCTCCTGGTCACATGGCAGCGACTTTACCGGTTACTACAAGGCTCTCCTTTGTTGACACCTAATTTTTGCTCTCCACAACCTAATTTAATTTCGAGTTTCTTCAATTTTAAAATAAAATGACGACAATTATTTTATTCAAATAAATACAATTTAAAATATGAGAGTGTATAAATTTTGTTATGTAAATGGATATTTTTATTTAAAATTAGACTGCTATTGATTAAATTTGAAAATTAATTCGAATGGATAAAGTCTGGATTTTAAATATAATTTGTTCTTGAAATATTTTATTTGGAGGAATATTTATTGGATTTTTATCAAATTAAGAAACTCGAGGTTAATTTTTTACTTGATTCGTGCCAGATTGCGATTCAATTTAGCGAACGAATTAAATATGACCTCAATTGAAATCCAATTGGTCCAATTATAATGCAATTGACCAATAGATATTCAATTTGGTTAGAATTTAAATAAGTCGTTTACATTGTAATACAATCTTAATCCCAAAAGTTATTATTTCTTAATTTGAATTATTTTAATCCGATTAAATTTAATTTGAGTTATTCTTAATCCAATTAAATTTAATTCTGATTAGTCTAATCTAATTAAATTTAATTAGGGCTATTTAATAACCCAATTAAATTTAATAGGGACTATTAAATAACCCCAATTTAAGGCCCAACTTCTCCAACCCACTCCAACCAAGACCTCAACCCGGCCCATTTTCTTTCCTCAACTTCAACAAGCCACAACAGCTTCAAATCAACAATACCAACTCCAAAAATTCGAACTGGACCACCTCGAAGCCGACCAGCTCCGACCCGTCGACACCAAACAACCCGCATCAACCCGATTCCTCGCTTTCTCAACCCAATTCCTCAGCAGTCGCGACCCAAACCCTTATCCCACGCGTCCCATGCGAGCCGGTACGAGAAGAGCCTAGAATCTTCTGGAAAAGTGATGCGTTGGCCCCCCTTTAACGTTCGAATCCCGAATTTCTCGGGTTGTTTTGTACGATTTCTTACATATTTGGGCGTTTTGTATTGGTTGAGAGGAATATTGATTGGTCCACCCATCTAGGATTCTCTGAAGAAATCCGAATTGGGTACAATTTCTTATCTGTAAATTGGCTCCAAGGTTTGGAATTTCAAAAGAGAGGGGGACCCCAACTCAGCCTTCTATATAAAGACCTCAGGGTCATTGTTTAAAGGGAACTTCTTCTTTTTTTTTTAGGGGTTGAGGCTTGGAGGTTAGAAATTCTGAGGGTTCGAAATTGAAAAATAAAAAATAAAAAATTGGGAGGATTTTTTTTCTTTCTTTTTGGGTCACTGTTTTAGGGTCGGGAAATTTTGGGGATTTTTATTTTCTTTCAGCGTTTGAAACTTGAGGAAGAATTCTTGGGTAGGAAAATTCGTTGAAAGGCTAGGAGGTTCGAAAATCTCGTTCGGTGGTGATCGGAATGCTATCATCAACTCGCCGCCTCGTTTTGATGCTCCCAAACAGGTAACTTTCTTTCCATTCAGTTCTTAAATGTTTCAGCTTTATCTCGCAATTATATGGCGACAATTGATGTTTTGGTGTGCTGAGATGTTCACTGTTTCCTTTACGATTTTCTAAATACATTCATTTCCTGTTGGTTGGTAAGTTGCTATAGCTAAAAGAAAATGCATTCCCTTTGCATGTTCAAGTTAGTTTTCCTCCCTAGTGTAGGTACTGTTAGAGTATGAGGCATTAAAATATTTTTCCCTCATCTTACCTGTGTCATGATTGGTTTGATGATGGATGTTAAATTTGTGCTTTGATGAACGTTGCGCAGTTATTTGACCCTCTCTCTGGAGATGCTATTATTCATACTCTGTTGATACTCAATTGCTCAGAATGGTTATTATAGAATGATGTAAATTTTATGTCTTTATCGAGTGATTTTCTGCAAAAGAAGTTTCGTTATGGAAATGCTCTTATCTTTCTTTTGATAGAAATAATACAGGATCTTAGTTTCCATAAAGCTGACTGTTTCCATCGTTGATTAGCTTTCTTTTTTTTGGGTCCCAACTTTAAGGCAGTGAATTGATTTGCTTCATATATTCGTTGAATAATCTGGTTTAGCTATTTTCTGAAAATTTGGTACCATACGTGATCAAAAGTAGCGGAGACTTGGTCAATTAAGCTCCTTAACATTGCTTTGAAATAATGTGGAGATTGTAGTGTGTGGATTTATTTGTGTGAGTGTTATGATTGATACATTCTTTAACTAATTGACTCGATTGCAAGCCATACTTTTTATAATCTGGAGATTGATGTATTTAGACATTTTTTACACTCCACATGTTTATAGGTAGCAAGTAAATCACTGTTTTCCTTTGCCTAAAATGTTGTATTTTTTTTGTTGAATGATTTATCTATAAGTGTAAAAACTCTTGAGAACATACATTGATCCACTTAACCTTTTTTCTTTGCATGAACTCGCTTGGGAGTCCCATCGGACTTTCATATTATGAATCGGGCCATTGAGGCCTACCCCTTTAGAAGACTTTGAACGCTGATTATAAAGTACAAGTAAGAGGAGTCGAAAGAAGAAGGAGGGGTTGAAATCCCACATTCGAAGCGGCTAAGAGACAAAAGTCTCATTTGTTATTTTATTTTATTTTTGTTGTCCTTGTTTATTTTATTCACTTATTTATTCATTCATCTCGGCCTCGAAGTCAAAGTTGTATTTAATATAGGTGGAGCGGATTTGAGCCACAAAGGCTTGAAAATTAGACTAGGACAGGTGAAATGGATCAAAAGCCCAATTAGACTAGGACTGGTCTTATTAGTTTGGGCTCAATGACCTAAATCCCTCACTTACTCCCCTTTCCCCTGTTCTTTATGCTTGTTCGTTTTATGTGCTTTGTGAACCTAGTTAATTTCTTAGTCAAGTCGCTAAAAAACTAGTTTTGCCTAAACACCGAAAATATTTCTAAATTGCTTTCTTTCAATTTTTTTTTCTTTTTTTCAAAGTTAATCAAAGACGATTTTCAAACAGTTTGGATAACAGCAAGTTAGCGGATGTTTTAGGTGTCTTAACACCTTTCTAACTTAAACGATTTTTCTGTTTTGAATCGTTTGAAGTAACTTTATAAAAGTTTTTCAACTCTTTTTCAAAATTAAGTGGTGATTCTTTCAAAAAGTTAAAATTTCTCTTCATTAATTGTATGTTGCTCTGACCCTTCAAAATTGCCGCTGGATGCTTCCAATCCTCCAAAGTTGAGGATCTAACACGTGTGCAACAACATTTCTGGAGAAACGGACGGGAATAAAAAGGCATAATATATGAATAGACACTGAAATTTGGTCTCAGTTAGCACGTAAGTGATCCAAAATTGAGGATCCAACATGAGTGTAACAATTTTTTTGGAAAGTCGGAGCAATAGGAGAAGGGAATACAAACATCTTCAAACTTTCTTAGCCAACTTGTGCATAAATTTTCTATAGCTTTGGACCATGAGTCTAGTAAGCCGGTAACGCGTGGCAAAGGGAAGAAGACGACCACCTAATTTTTCTTTAACGATAGCAGTGTTTGGACTAGCTTGTGTGTACCTCGAATATGCCAAGGTACCAGCTAAGTCAAAGTTGTACTTCCCTATAAGTATACAGTAAATCACAAGTAAGAGGTTTCAGAAGCTCCTATACTACATCACTCAAGACTCTTTAAAAGTATCTACGTGTGTCAGGTCTGATCGTCCAAAAGTAGTGCAATTTTGAAGGATTTGACACGGGTGAAGCAACGTTTTTTCAAAATGAATTTGCAATAGGTGAAAATGCAATGGAACAATGAAGACTAAAGGAAAAACTAGAAGAAAATTACTTGTAGGCTAAGAAAAAGAGAAGTTAAATTAAGCTAAAGGAATTTTTCATTCATATCCTTTTCTGAAACATCTAGTACTATTAATAGGCCTGACAAAGCACCATCTTTGACACATAGTACTAATTACAACTGAGCCGTTTAGGGATTAAAAAGAAATACATAACAAGCCAAGAGGACTAAATTGTAAACTCTCTTTCTACTTCTAACTAACTCCTTCTTCAGTCGTTGAGAATTGCAACATTTCTCCCTCCATAAAATTTTCCTTGTCCTCAAGGTAAAAATGTTGGAAACCTTGTTTTCATTTTGGAAAAATCTTCCCAGGTTGCTTGTTCTGGTGGCATATCTTTCCATTGAATCAGAAGCTGAGATATTACCTTGTTGCCCCTCTTTATCATTCTTCTTTCCAGTATCTTAGCAGGCTCACTACATTAAGGGCTAGCAATATTCACTATAGGAGGGTGGTTGATAGAGTCAGGGATCACATAGCAAGGTTTAAGCTAGGAAACATGGAATGTAGAATGTATTGCCACTTGTTCAGGAAGTGACAACTTGTAAGAAACTTTTCCCACCTTCTGTAGCACCTGATATGGCACATAATACTTTGCCGAGAGTTTGTTGAAAGCCTGGTTAGACAAGGAAACCTGTCTAAAAGGTTGAATTTTTAGACACACCCAATCACCTTCTTGAAACTGCCTGTCACTCCTGTGCTTGTTGGCCATATCAGTCATTCTCTGTTGTGCTCTAGCAAGATGAAACCTCAGCAGCTGGATTTTGAACTCCCTAGTGATCAACCTCCTATCTACTTCTTCATCTACAGTTTCACCGGGCATATAAGGTAAGTGTAAAGGGGGTTGTTACCCATATAGAGCCTCATAGGGTGTCACGACCCGAACCGGGGTCCTGGCCGTGACGAGCATCCCGAACTATGAAGGCCCGAAACACCCCTGTCTATCTGGTAATCATGCACATAATTCATATAATAAAAAAATGCGAAAGATGCACAATATTATGAAAACATGGTCATAAGTCTAATAAAATCAATAATGGGAAATAAAGTCCCACAACATCTATGAACATCTGAGATCCGTCTGCAAAATCTCTACTACATGACTAATAGCAACAGTCTGAAATCTGGGACAAGGCCCCCAGTAGACCAATACATAACTAGAGATAAATATCTGAAAGTAAACATGCTTTTTGGAATATAAAAGGCTCACCACTGCACAATCTGATCTGCGATCTGAAATATCTACTAATCATCTGGACCCCTAGACTGAGTCTCAAAACCTGGAAGGAAGGGGGGGTCAGCACAAAAGTACTGGCACGCGAAGCAATCCAAAATAAAGTAATTGAATATATATATATATATAATACATGAGAGCAATTTTCATCAAAACATCATGCATAAAACAGTTTCTGAAAAACATATATATATATATATATATATATATATATATATATATATATATATATATAATACATGAGAGCAATTTTCATCAAAACATCATGCATAAAACAGTTTCTGAAAAACACATGGGCACCTTCTGAAAACATGTAACCTGTCTGTAAATTTCAAATTCTGATTTGTGTATTACTTCTGAGTTAGGTGGTATCCCCTACACACCTGATATTCCACGGGCGATATGGAATCCGCCATTGACTCAGCGGGGAAGCCTCCAACTCGAGTGTGCCGCAAGGGTTGGAGTCCCTAAATCTGATACACCACACGACACTTAAGTAGCGTATAATAATATACCCAGGCCGGCAAACCACAGTTTTGGGCAAAGAGTTGTCTGAACTCATGCCTTCTTCGGGGAACCACCTAAGCTCTCTTTATGCCCTATTTTAGGCTTTTCTGAACATGCATCATTCTGAAGTTCTAAAACATGTAAATCTGATAAAGTCTGATTTCTGTATTCGTCTGAGTCTGTTATGGCATTTTCTGAGTTTGGTATCGTCATACTAAGACTTGTAAGTCCTATTTCTGAGCCATAATGCATTAAGCATGATCTTTCATAAAATATAGTTTCAGACCACCCAAACATGTAATTTGCATAAAAGATTTCGTGTTCCGAAACTCAAGTCAAAACTGTGCAAAAACTTCATCAAACATATGGTGGTCTAGTACCTTTAGCAAAACATGCACTCTTTCATTACACGCATTATGAACATTAAGCATTCATGCTAAATTTCCTCTTTAGTGATTTAAAACCACCTTTAAATCATAACAAGAGTTCAACCATTTCATATAGTGCTTTTCAAGAATGCATTGCAAAACAATTCATATGCTATGAAAAATCTGAAAATTCATAATAAGAGAGAATTCACCAAAAGTCATGCTCTCAATAAGAATTCATTCTTAAATTCATGTTTTAATACATACATATTCTCAAATCACTTTGGGGAAGGTCAAAAGACCAAAACAATGACGTAACATCTAATACATGAATATATATATAGTTTTGAAAACCCCATTCTAAAACATGATTTTTCTAAGCCCATTAGAATTTAAGAAAACCCCGCATACCTCTATATGCGAAGATGATAGGTGCTTCTTGAAGCTTACGTTCTGGGGATTCCAAATATGCAATTAGTTTCAAAAACCCACGGTTGAATCTTGAGTTGCTTGGGTTTTTATTTTGAAACCCTAAGGAGAGTTCTTGAGTAATTTTGATGAATGAAGGTGGGGTCTTTGGGAACTGAATTTCGTATTTATGGCTAAATAAGGGTGGGAAAAGGACCATTTTCCCCCCAAAATGGAGTGTTTAAGTCACTTGAAACCTTTACATAGGCGCCGCCTAGGCTATCACCTATGTTTACATAGGCGCCGCCTAGGCTATCGCCTATGTTTACATAGGCGCCGCCTATACTATCGCCTATGTTTTTCAGTGGCCATGTGCGATTGGTTAGGCGACGCATACTACTTTGAAAGGCCATAACTTCTTGCTCGGGTGTCGGATTTTAGCAAAATTGGCATCGTTGGAAAGTTAACTCGAAGACCTATCATTTGACATATAGTTGGCTCTCTAATTCGATATATACAAAGAGTCATGGTCGATAGAAGTTGAAATAAATTATAATGTCCACTTAAACTTAATCGATCGAAGTAGTTTTCAACTCGTCCTTGAGTTTAAGGACCTCTATGGTCTAAATTCATGCTCAAATGGATTCACATACTACATAAATTTGCCAAATTAGCATAGGACTTAAGGCTCTGGGATTATCAACGCATCAGAGTCATTGGTTTTATTTTAGCCCAAAATGCGGGATGTTACATTATCTCCCCCTTGGGATCATTCGTCCTCGAATGATGGGTAGGAACATATTGAAGATTAGAGGTATGGAATAACGCGGACATGACATGTCCTCTAATAAAGAATACACTGATCTGAAACATGACCATATGGCTGGAACTACTGATGTTCTGAATTCTTATACCGGACATGCATATCTGATGCATGTAATACACGACTGAAGCTACTCATAAGCTGAATTCTCATAATGAACATGCATTTCTAATGCATGCATATCTGACTGAACTGATGTATGAACGTATAACTGAATATGCAATGATAACTGATGCAAAACTTGTAATAAGAATCTATGCTTACAACTGAATGGGGTATCTCCCCCTTAGGACACTATGTGCCTCTATGAATGCTCAATTCACTAGGATACTCGAAAAACTGAGACGATGCACAAGGAACTTACGAATTGAATCATAACTGAACATCTGGAATTTGAATTTAATGCATGATGCATGAACTGGGCTATACTCGCAACTACTGGTATACTCTATCTTGGAATAGTATCATGTCTGAGATCTTGGATAGCATGAATAAATGAAAAGACGAGAAAACAAGTCATGTGAATCTGACTGCTAAACTGACTTACTGACTTACTGGCTATACAGACTGAATTAGGCTGGACCCTCATGCTTAACTATAGTATCTCATCAACGCTCTCTCTAAGGGAGTTCTAATAGTAATAGGGAGCCACGAATCTTGGGTATGGATTACACAAGACATCCAACTGAGGAAATCACAACATTGACACTACTCTGCAGTATGGAATATAGACATATAACTCCTAAATTAGGATAAAATTACCAGGCCTTTGGCATTACAACTTCTTACTTTCAAGCTTAGCACACTTCTCGAATATCACTTAACTATACTATTCTCCTTAAATATCATATTCATTCAACTCAGCTTAAAATTCTCATCTGAGCATTGACAAATCTTTCTACTAATGTCGGAAATAACTTAATCCCTTCGCCGTGATCAAGCCTAACTCTAAGTCACAAAAATACAACATGCCAGACCACACTATTATTCTAAACCATATGATGCAATCTTCTATATCTCCTTTAAAGATCACATCCTAAGTATAACATGCCTTACCACTTCAATGACTACTTTGAACTCTTAATATGAAGTCGCTAATGCATATTGCGACCTTCCACTACAATCCCAAAAAGTCATTCAATCCTAATTTATAACCACATATTAACTCCAAGGCAATCACCCATAAATACATACTTCACATAGTTTCTAAACTATTATCAATATAACTCCCATGCGCTATCCTAAAAACATACACACACAAACTTTTCCACTAACCATCACATGTATCAAAGACTTGGCCCTAAATCTTACTTTATACTTATGGCCTTATCTAAACAAGCATACTATGATCTTCCATCACAAGAACGTTTACATCATCACCACTATCATTGCATAGGGAGGGTCACTAAAAGGTTAAAACATAAGACCCTGAAGCATGAAATTTTTTTTATACGAGACTGAGCACACTATAAAGTGTGAGTACATGCGTCATGAGTTGCATGACCTCAACTAGAGTTCATAACATAAGGAATGTGATTCCGACTACTTGAATGAACTAGAACTCATTATCTTGGAACTGGAAGAGTACGCGACTCTCTATCATATACAGGAATCATGAACTATGATCACAGAACTGAATCGTAAGGCATGAGTAAGCATTCGGATAACTGAAAAAAAAAACCGAGGTAGGAATGGGTTGAGATTCACCCTCACTTTTTGATGTTCTAAATCATACTGCATCACTACTAGAATCTGAGAGCCTTACTTGGTCATTCGTTCTATCATCTCCCCCTTAGCTTCAAGTCATCATCTAGAGTTTGGGAGATCCTTTACCAGATTCTAACTGAACTACACTTACTGCACTCTAGGGTCTAAAAACAATGACAATACATGCATATCATAGAACTTAACCCGAATGACTACCTTTCGGGATACACTCTATCTTTCCCTAGCCACCAATAGTCATAGTATAATGCTTGCACACTTATTTCTATCGGTTCAACCTTCAAAAGTCAAGCTTAGATGCTAACAGTTAACATGACTATCACCAAGCCTTTGATGTACCATATCTCTTTCGACATAGCCTACCACCATTGCGACTCCAAATTTATATCCCCCTACTGTGAGAATCAAGATCATCGCAAAAGGCCCAACACTATCAATCAAAACACCTTAACATGACTATTTAGATCGCCATATACCATCTAACTAGTCTTTATCCACTCAACAATTCAATGGTACCACTAGCCACGGCAACAAGTAATAGGCTTAGAAAGAATGCCGCAACCTCATGTCACCTTAGGCATAATTCTACATCACACATACAATATCATACATGACTACGAATCAAATAAAATTAATCTATTACATGCACCGTTCAAGCCTATTAGATCACTTCTATACAACTAGAATTCATTTACCAAGAAATCTTCACATCTACCTTCATGGACATCAACTATTCAAACTTAATATCTAGTGCTATGCATGATTTACAACCCAACCTTACACAAAATTTTCACTTGGAAACTATAAATAAACATCACGAAACACTAGTGCACTAGAACTTTATAACCACAATAATCAATCATGACCTAACGGTTTTCCTTATCATAATCCATTAGTATGTACTATTTCAGCACCTCAAGCCTACTAATTTAATCCCACAAAACATGCATCATCAAAATTTTGCCACTATTTACCACCACACCATTTAAATTCAAGTCTATAGTTTAGTATCAATCATTTACCACCAATGAAGAATGCAACATAATATAAATATACTAATCCATCAAATTGGGACGTTCTACCCAAATATCTCAAAAATCTACTACATACCTTCTCACAGGTAGCACTAGTTTACAACTTCCAATGAAAAGAGGGTCAAGGGGGTTAAAGCCTCATAATAGACATGGTCAACCTTATCCTTATATTATAACCCCGTAC
Source organism: Capsicum annuum (assembly GCF_002878395.1). NCBI lineage: Eukaryota > Viridiplantae > Streptophyta > Magnoliopsida > Solanales > Solanaceae > Capsicum > Capsicum annuum. The sequence goes on from NC_061119.1 coordinate 218,970,089, forward strand.
AATCGTATCTACTTATACCACTTTCTCATATCACAATTACTTACCCAAGCGTACATTTACACTACCTTCAAATTCCTCAAACAACCACGAGTCTATAATCATAACTTACTCGCTAATATAGCCATTTTCACACTTAAGCAACCAACAAATCACCCTGACCAACAACTCCTTCTCTACCTTCTACTAATAACACACAAGGAAGAATTACTTCATTACCAACTTTATCTCATGCAAAAAGATTCATCTATACATATATTCAACCAACACAAGAACAACTCGTTAAACGAAAATTGCTAGTGAATCGAAATAGGCCTCACAGGGCTTCACTAGACTTTGATCTTTTTTTTAACAAGAAAATGGGATGAATGACAAGTCAACTATGCTAGTGAATCGAAAGAGCCCCACACGACTTCACTAGACTTTTTAGTTTCATCAACACAATGATAAAATATTTTCAAGAGATAGAAACTTGTCACACAATATTCCATAATCTGAGAATACACATCTTACTTTGTATAGATAAAAATTTGAGTCAAATATTTCCCCCACAGATTATCATACAATCCACACACGCTACTAGCTACCAATAGGTCATGACACTGACAATTTAACTTATACTACTATTTGGGTGGAAATACAATTCCAACACTTCTACTACACATCTTTTCCCTTAAGCATGACATTTGCAACATAAATTTTTGAAAAGGGCCAAATATACTCAATACAGAAGACTGAAAAGCACGATTTTGTCAAGATCAAGGTTCACACTAGAACCCATAAACTCTGAAGCAATAACGGACTTTTCTCAAGTCCTTGCACAAATCTTATATGATTCGATCAGAACGAACCATACTATTTAGACTCTAAACTTCTGTACTTGAATCGGCCCAATGATGAGACATGTCTGAGAATGTCTGAGTAAGGAAAGAATTGAGATGACTGTTACTTTCGTATGGGGGACACTATAGCACGAATTTGAGAATGCAAGAGGAACATTCTGACTCTATTGCACAAACTAGAACATGAAGAAAGAGAGACATTCCTAAACGCCTAGTAGCCTCCTGCTTATAAGTGTGGTGCGCTACATACCCATAAATAAGACTCTACCCGACGCGATTTCGCAGACACCCTGGGACCATGAACCGTGCTTTGATACCAACTTTATCACGACCCGAACCGGGGCCCTAGCTGTGATGAGCATCCCAAACCATGAAGGCCCGAAACACCCCTAGTAATCATGCACATAATTCATATGATAAAAAAATGCGGAAGATACACAATATTATGAAAACATGGTCATAAGTCTAATAAAATCTATAATGGGAAATAAAGTCCCACAACATCTATCAACATCTGAAATTCGTCTGCAAAATCTCTACTACATGACTAATAGCAACAGTCTGAAATCTGGGACAAGGCCCCCAGTAGACCAAAACATGACTAGAGATAAATATCTGAAAGTAAAAAAGCCTTCTGGAATATAGAAGGCTCACCACTGCACAATCTAATCTGCGATCTGAAATCTCTACTAATCATCTAGACCCCTAGATTGAGTCTCAAAACCTAAAAGGAGGGGGGGGGGGTCAGCACAAAAGTACTGGCACGCAAAGCAATCCAAAATAGAGTAATTAAATATATATATATATATATATAATATAATACATGAGAGTAATTTTCATCAAAACATCATGCATAAAACAGTTTCTGAAAAACACATGGGCACCTTCTGAAAACAAGTAACCTGTCTGTAAATTTCAAATTCTGATCTGTGTATTACTTCTGAGTTAGGTGGTATCCCCTACAAACCTGATATTTCACGGGTGATATGGAATCCGCCATTGATTCGGCGGGGAAGCCTCCAACCCGAGTGTGCCGCAAGGGTTAGAGTTCCTAAATCTGATACGCCATACGACACTTAAGTCAGTTTATAATAATATACCCGGGCCGGCAAACCACGGTTTTGGGCAAAGAGTTGTCTGAACTCATGCCTTCTTCGGGGAACCACCTAAGCTCTCTTTATGCCCTATTTTAGACTTTTCTGAACATGCATCATTCTGAAGTTCTAAAACATGCAAATCTGATAAAGTCTGATTTCTGTATTCGTCTGAGTCTGTTATGGCATTTTCTGAGTTTGGTATCGTCATACTAAGACTTGTAAGTCCTATTTCTGAGCCATAATGCATTAAGCATGATCTTTCATAAAATATAGTTTCAGACCACCCAAACATATAATTTGCATAAAAGATTTCATGTTCCAAAACTCAAGTCAAAACCGTGCAAAAACTTCATCAAACATATGGTGGTCTAGTGCCTTTAGCAAAACATGCACTCTTTCATTACACGCATTGTGAACATTAAACATTTATGCTAAATTTCCTCTTTAGTGATTTAAAACCACTTTTAAATCATAACAAGAGTTCAATCATTTCATATAGTGCTTTTCAAGAATGCATTGCAAAATAATTCATATGCTATGAAAAATCTGAAAATTCATAATAAGAGGGAATTCACCAAAAGTCATGCTCTCAACAAGAATTCATTCTTAAATTCATATTTTCATACATACATATTCTCAAATCACTTTGGGGAAGGTCAAAAGACC
>NC_061119.1:218975690-218980298 GCF_002878395.1 Capsicum annuum
ATGGATCCATGACTCGTCTAACTAAGGTAGAGTTCCCTCACTTTGATAATACTAACCTTCGAACCTAGATGTATAAGGACGACCAGTTCTTTGCATATGATGACACCCCTGTAGTGCAGAAGGTTCGAGTAGCTGCTCTGTATTTTGATGACATATCCATAGAATGACACCTGTCTTATCTTAAGAGTAGGCTACACCTTCTATTTTCAACCTGGGAGGAGTATATATATGCGTTAATGGACAGATTTGGGGGTGAATACGAGGATCCCATGGCAGAGTTTAAGTTGGTAAAGCAACATGGCACTGTGAAGGAATGTATGAAAGAATTCGATAAGATTATGGCAAGATTAACTATTTTGCCTGAACATACCATCAGTGGGTTCATCACTGGTTTGAAACCAGAGATTGGGTTTTCTATGAAGAGTCATAGGCCATTCACACTACTTCAGGCATATCAGTTGGCTAGAAATATTGAATCCCAGTTGCAAGCTCAGGTGAGAGTATCAACGAATCACATGACTAGTGGTGGGGGTTCATTTCAAAAAGAGGGTCATAGTATTGCTCCTGCCAGAATTATGGGTTCAAAAAAAGAAACCAACTGTCAGTTTTAATAGAGAGAGAAGTAGGAGGTTGACTTAGGCTGAAATAAGTGAGAAAAGACAGAAGGGCTTATGTTTTTTCTGTGATGAAAAGTTCGTACCTGGTCACAATTGTGTGGCATCCAACAGGCTCCATCTATTGGAGGTAGATGAAGAATATAAGGTAGTGGTGGTGGATGATTGCAAGGACCCAGAACCTGAACCAGGGGAGGAATTAAAAGCAGAAAAGGAGGTTTGTGAAATATCCTTGCAAGCTCTCCAAGGAGTAACTGGTTACCAAACCATGAGGGTGATAGGTTATAATGATCATGGTCCACTCAACATCCTCATTGATCCAGGTAGCACACATAATTTTATGAAAGAAGAGTTAATCAAGAAATGAGGCATTGTAAGTCAGACTGTTAGCCCACAGCTGATCAATATTGATGATGGAGGGATTAGGCAAATGGTGGAGGCATGTAAGAGGTTCAACTGGCTGATGGGGGGTACCTCTTTTGAGGACAACTTCATTCTCATTCCCTTAGGTTCATGTGACATCATTTTGGGGGTGCAATGGATCAAACCCCTAGGTGACTTGTTCATGAACTTTTAGACTCTTACTATGAAGTTCCAATATCAAGGCAGGGAATGCACTTTGACAGGTATTAGGGAAAATACCAAGATAGTTGAGTCCAAGAAATTGGACAAATTTGTTGATAATGGAGCTCAGTTATTCATGATAAAGGTCTCACCCAATATAGAGGAAGTAATGAATGACAGTGAGACACCAGTGAAGATGGTGAAGTTGATTAGGGAGTATAACTAACTTTTTGCTGATCCAAAAGGATTACCACCTACCAGGGGATCTTTTGATCACAAAATTCCCTTGGTAAACAACAGTCATCGAGTAAATCTCAGCCCTACAAGTATTCTTCCAAGCAGAAGGACAAAATTGAGAAGCTAGTGCAAGAATTATTGGACCAAGGAATTATTCAAACAAGTTATAGACCATATGCATCTCCAGTAGTCTTAGTGGGGAAGAAAGATGGGTCATGGAGATTATGTGTTGATTATAGATCACTAAACAAGGCTACCGTGAAGGATAAATTTTCAATCCCTATCATTGAAGAGTTGTTAGAAGAGCTTGGAGGGTCTAGCATATATTCTAAAATTGACCTAAGGTCAGGTTATCATCAAATAAGGATGGCCAGTGATGATGTACCCAAGACTGCATTCAAAACCCATTCTGGTCACTATGAGTATCTAGTGATGTCCTTTGGACTCACAAATGCCCCCTCTAGTTTTCAAAGCTTGATGAACCATACCTTTAAGAATCACCTTAGGAAGTTTATCTTGATATTTTTTGATGACATATTAGTGTTCAACGACAGCCTGGAAGATCATTTGAGGCACTTAAGGATTACCTTTGAGTTGTTACCGCAACATAACATGGTAGCCAGAAAGAACAAGTGTATTTTTAGAGCTAGCAAGATAGAGTACTTAGGCCATTTTATCTTAGCTGATGGAGTGGAAACTGACTCTAAGAAGATAGTGGTGGTGCAGCAATGGCCAACTCCCAAGAGCATCAAAGAATTGAGGGGGGGTTTTAGGCCTAGCTGGTTATTATAGAAGGTTTATCAGACACTATGGAATTATAAGCAAGCCTTTAACTGATGTGCTCAACAAAGATGGGTTCCAATGGACATGAAAAGCTACCAAGGCTTTTGAAGACCTTAAATTGGCCCTCACTTTTGCTCCAGTTTTAGCAATGTCTGTTAGTTCTCTGCAGTTTATTGTGGAGACAGATGCATGTGAATTGGGGGTTGGTGCTGTATTAATGCAAGAGGGCCACCCAATAGCTTTCATTAGTAAATGGTTATCAGGGAAACATTTGACTCTCTCAGTATATGACAAGGAGCTCTTAGCTCTAGTCATGGCTATTACCAAATGGTCACAGTATCTCATGGGTAGGTTCTTTGTGGTGAGAACTGATCAAAGGGCTCTCAAATACTTTTTGGATTAGAAGCTGCACACTGGCCTTCAAATGAAATGGGTGGCAAAGCTCATGCAATATGATTTTGAGATTGAGTACAAGAAAGGAAAAGAGAACAAGGCAGCGGATGCCTTGTTAAGACTACCTATGACTGAGGTATTCTTGTTGGCTCTAACACCTGTTGATGCTAATTTATTCCATAGGATCCAAGAGAGTTGGAGTAAGATAAAGAATTGGCTGCTTTGATTGAGAAAATACAAAATCACACTGGACAATACAAGGGGTACTCCTATATTCAGCAACAATTAAGGAAGCATAGTAAACTAATGATAGGAAGTGACGCTCAGCTGAGATAAGACTTGATTAAACTCTGGCATGATTCAACTATGGGGGGCCACTCTGGAATGGATAACATTTATAGGAAGCTAGCAGGGTTGTTTTGCTGGAAGGGTCTCAAAGAAGATGTGGTGGTCTATATCAGGAAATGTGCAACCTATCAGAGGAGCAAAAGTGATAATTAAGCTCTTCCAGGGCTATTAAAACCCTTGTAAATTCCCTATATAGCCTGGTCCATCATAAGTATGAATTTTGTTGAAGGTTTGCCTAAGTCACAAGGAAAGACTACCATTCTGGTGATAGTAGATAGAATGACAAAATATGCTCATTTTTTGGCATTAACTCACCCCTACACAGCTTCAACAGTGGCCCAGTTATTCATGGATCAGGTGTTTAAGCTACATGGCCAGCCTGAAAATGTGGTAAGTGACAGAAATCCTATTTTTCTCAGCAGGTTCTGGCAAGAATTATTCACTATTCAAGGTGTTGAATTGAGTACTTCATCAGCATACCACCCTCAATTTGATGGACAAACAGAGGTAGTTAATAGGACTCTTGAGACTTACTTGAGGTGTTTTTGTGCTAATAGCCAAAAGGATTGGAATATGTACTTACCTCTAGCAAAATGGTGGTACGATACCACCTTCCATTCAGCTATCCAGACTAGTCCCTATGTAACACCCCGCATTTTGGGCTAGAATAAAAACCATGACTCTGATGCGTTGATAATCCCAGAGCCTTAAATCCTATGCCAATTTGGCATATTTATGTAGTATGTGAATCCATTTGAGCATGAATTTAGACCATAGAGGTCCTTCAACTCAAGGACGAGTTGAAAACTACTTCGATAGATTAAGTTTAAGTGGACAATATAATTTGTGTCAACTTTTATCGACTATGACTCTTTGTATATGTCGAATTAGAGAGCCAACTATGTGTCAAATGATAGTTCTTCGAGTTAACTTTCCAACGATACCAATTTTGCTAAAATCCGACACCCGAGCAAGAGGTTATGGCCTTTCAAAGTAGTATGCGTTGCCTAACCAATCGCACATGGCCACTGAAAAACATAGGCGATAGCATAGGCGTTAGCTTAGGCGGCACCTATGTAAAGGTTTCAAGTGACTTAAACACTCTATTTTTGGGTCAAAATGGTCCTTTTCCCACCCTTATTTAGCCATAAATACGAAATTCAGTTCCCAAAGACCCCAAAATACACCTTCATTCATCAAAATTGCTCAAGAACTCTCCTTAGGGTTTTAAAATAAAAACCCAAGCAACTCAAGATTCAACCGTGGGTTTTTTAAACTAATTGCATATTTGGAATCCCTAAAACGTAGGCTTCAAGAAGCACCTATCATCTTCGCAAATAGAGGTACGCGGGGTTTTCCTAAATTCTCATGGGCTTAGAAAAATCATGTTTTATAATGGCGTTTTCAAAACTATATATATATATATATATATATATATATATATATATTCATGTATTAGATGTTTTAACATCATTGTTTTGGTCTTTTGACCTTCCCCAAAGTGATTTGAGAATATGTATGTATGAAAATATGAATTTAAGAATGAATTCTTGTTGAGAGCATGACTTTTGGTGAATTCCCTCTTATTATGAATTTTCAGATTTTTCATAGCATATGAATTATTTTGCAATGCATTCTTGAAAAGCACTATATGAAATGATTGAACTCT
>NC_061119.1:218983298-218995798 GCF_002878395.1 Capsicum annuum
AAAATTTAGTTTAGGAGGTAATAGGGCCCCCGTGAAGTTAGAGTGTGTCGTAGCAAATTCGGTCATAGTTCAGGAGGTTATTAGATGCTTTACTCTTTTTTTAATATTAGATTTTCGACATGTAGGCTACTCGACTAAACCACAATGAAGATTATGCATTTTTACTATACTAAAACACAAAAGGAATTGCTATAAGAAGAGTACAGGTTAAAGAGAAAACCTGAAATCTGTGCAATTCATCTGACATTGCTCAGACTCTTCAAAAATGTCACCAGGTATGTGTCGCATCCTTCAAAAGTAGTGCGGGAGGATCCGACACGGATGCAACAACATATTTAGAGAGTCCAAGCAAATTAGGCCAAAACCATAGTTTCAAGTTACGGATCCAGTAGAACCAACTCGTGCACAAGGATCTGTTCTATGCAGTCTTATCCTATATTTCTGCCAGAGGCTGTTTCCACGAGTCATTACCTCTTGGTCACATGGAAATAACTAACAAACATAGACAACCTATCCTAAAGTAAGCAAGTAAGATTAATTTCACTGCTCGAACTTGTGACCTATGGATAACACTGTAACTTTGAGCCAAAGCTTTTTAGGGACAGCCTGTGCACAAGGATCTGTTGTATGCAATTTTATTCATGTCTTTGTGTTTCTGTCAGAGGCTGTTTCCACGATCCGTTACTAGTGTCGGAGCTACCTTTGCTCTATGGGGTTCATCCGAACCCCTTTCGATAAAAAATTATACTGTTTTTATACTATTTTTACATGGTTAAAAATATTTTTTTATGCATATTTAATACATGTTGAACCCCTTTCAATTAGTTCGTATTTTTACTTCTGAAACCCCCTTCCCCCTAATGAAATTCCTGGCTCCGCCACGACCTGTTACCTCTTGGTCACATGGCAATAACTAATAAACATAGGCAGTCTATCCTAAAGCAAGCACGATTAATTTCACTGCTCGAACTCGTGACCTATGAATAGCACTATAACTTTGAACCAAAGCTTATCAAAGGCAGCCCATGCATAAGGATCTATTTTATGCAATCTTATCCTATATTTCTACCAGAGGCTGTTTCCACAACCCGTTACCTCTTGGTCACATGGCAATAACTAACAAACATAAACCGCGTATCCTAAAGCAAGCAAGATTAATTTTACTGCTTGAACTCGTGACCTATGGATTACACTATAACTTCGAGCCAAAGCTTATTAAGGGTAGCTCGTGCACAAGGATCTGTTCTATGCAGTCTTATCCTATATTTCTGCCAGAGGCTATTTCCACCACCGTTACCTCTCGGTCACATGGCAATAACTAACAAACATAGACAATTTTTTTTTTGGGTGAACATTGGAAAAAGACTTAAATATGCCACTGAACTATCAGAAATGTCTCATTTATGCCATCCGTTAAAAGTTGGGCTCATTTATACCATCGTCATTACAAAACTGGCTCATCCATCCCATTACTTTTTAACAACTGGTTTTTAAAAACAGCCTTGCCATGTGACAGCTTATTAGAGGGCCACGACATTTTTTATTTTATTTTTTATTTTTTATTTTAAAAAAATTAATTTTCTTTTAATTTTTTTTTATCCATTAAAAAGAATCCACCCAAGTTTTTGATCCATTAAAAATTAATTTGATCTATGCTTTTAAAATTTGATTAATTTTTCATGATCAAAAAAATATTTAAAGATTTTTTTTTTAAATCTACTACTAAAATTTATAACCAAACGCTATTCTAATTAAGCATATAGTATGTCTTAGCATACATGAAATATTTTGTCAGCCGAATGTAAGTAACTTTTTATTTTTTTATTAAGCATAGAATAGCATCATCAGCATCAGGGGTGGCTCAAGCAAATTTATGGCCTAAGACAAAAATCAAACGGAGGCCTTGCGTTTTATTTTTTTATATAAAATTTTTCTTTTTTCTATAAATAGTATTTAATATATTTCTTAAAATTTGTAATTTATTATTACTAAACAAAAATAGGCCTCTCAAATTTTGGGGTCTTAGGCGGCCGCCTTTTCTCCTAAAGGGTTGAGCCGCCCCTAATCAGCATTCAACATTTGTAAGTAACACTATATGCATCATCATTTATCATTGCAAAAACAGGAAGGCGACAACATGCCAACATATATAGTATACGTAGAGTTGGCAAAATGAGAGGCTAACTATTAATAATATAATAATAATATTTGATGTTTATATATCCCTTCAGTTTCAACGGAAAAATGACAAAAGCTTTAGTTAACGTGAATCTTTTAAAATAAATAAATAAATAAAGTGATAAAAAGCGTGGAGGGTATACTCTCTTCGTCCCCTTTTAGTTACTCGCCCGTCAATTAAAATAGCTATTTTATTATAATATATTTATTAAATGATGTTTACTATTGTATTTGAAATTAATTTGAAGAAAAAAATAATTAATATTAAAGGTAAAATATGAAAACAATCTTAATATGTCAAAAATGAGGAAAAAACTAATCCAACGAGAATGTTTTAAGAATATATTCATGAAAAATTAATCAAATTTTAAAAGCATAGATCAAACTAATTTTCAATGGATCAAAAAGTTACGTGGATTCTTTTTAATGGATCAATTTTTTTTTTTTTTAAATATTTTTAATTTTTTTTAAAAAAAATTAAAATAAAAATAAAAAATGATGTGGCCCTCTAATAAGCTGTTACGTGGCAAAACTATTTTTAAAAACCATCTGTTAAAAAGTAATGGCATGGATGAGCCGATTTTGTAACGGCGATGAATGAATGAGCTCAACTTTTAACGGATGGCATAAATGAGTCATTTCTGATAGTTCAGTGACATATTTGAGCCTTTTTCCCTTTATAATATAAAGACATCTTCAAGCCTTGTTATGATCCAGTCACAACCGCAGTAGTAGAAGCCCTATTTACATCCTGCAGAGAAACTAATATAATACACACTCGGGTGAACAGACAAAGATTTCACCCGCCTAACTGATAATACTCCATTCATATCCACATACAAAATGTCACGAAGTGACTCTGGTGGAGTCCAAAACAATGTAGTAGTAGAGGTTGTACTAAGTAATCTAACTAATCCGTCAGCTAACTTATTCTGCTCTCTGAATGAGTGAGCAAGATTAATTTCACTGCTCGAACTTGTAACCTATGAATAACATGTAATAACATTAAGAACCACATACAAGGAAAAATAAATAATTAATCTTGCACACAAACAAATAGAACATTATGAGAAAAGAGTAAATAATTTTAAAAAAATAAAAGAACAACTATTTACCTCAAGGTTTCTCCTGCATATTTGGGATCCATATTTCTTGGTAAAAGTTGAATCTTTTTCTACAAAACCTTAGTGGTTGTAAATTACAAAAAAAAAAAAAAGGAGATTTTGCTAAACTATATTATAAAAATAGATATTATATATGCACAATTAGGCAGTTCAAAATAGTACCTTAAATTGATGTTTAAGTCAGTTTTGGCTCCTTAAATAAATATTTTTTAGTTGTTTAATTTAACTGTGAAAAAAGTTTTGGAGAAACACCAAAATAATTTCCTCAAATCCCATTAATATAAAAAACTACAACAAACCTTATAAATAGATTGAAAATAGCAGAAATAGACACAAAAAAAAAAAATATCAAGAAAATTTAAAAAATTACTTTTAAATATTAGTTCTCGTGAAATTATGTTTCACAATTCTCGTTAAATGTAACAACTAAAATTAGCTCAAGAATTATAACCAAAAATACTGTTTTTTGACAAACTTTAAGGACAAATTTAGAATTTATTAATAATTAAGGGACCAAAAATGCAATCTTTTTAAGTCTATGATGAGTTATTGTTTGTTTCTTGATTGATCTATCTGATTGGCTCTTTCAGATTTCAACTCCAAGCTTTTGTTCATCATCATTTTCATAAGGTACATTTTTTATTTGTATTTTATCTATTTTATTTATGTCAATTTCAGTTAATTAATTGGATTATTATAGTATTGAGTAATGTTGCTCGAACTCTTCAAAAATGTCAACGTATACGTGTCAGATTCTCCTAAAAGTAACATATTTTTGGAGAATTCGACACAGGTGCAACATTGAAAATGTTGATTTTTTGGATGAGAGAAATGTAAAATGCCAAATATTTGATTTTTTTTTCTGTATTTAAAGGTTGAATCTTGAATTTTGGGAAAAAAAAGGTTGAATTTTTGGGTGTTTGTGTTGCTATGAAAGAAAGTATAAGTACGTAAGCAAAAAATATTATCCTAAAATTGTTTATGTATAATTTAGATAAATACTATGAAGTAATGTCAATGTATGCGTGTAAGATTCTCCTAAAAGTAACATACTTTTTGGAGAATTCGACACGAATGCAACATCGAAAATGAATGATTCTATGCAACTATGTTTGACTTTTTGGATGAAAGAAATGTGAAATGTCAAATCTTGGATTTTCAAGAACTTTTTTTTTCTGTATATAAAGGTTGAATCTTGAATTTTTGGGTGTTTGTGTTGCTATGAAAGAAAGTATAAGTACGTAAGCAAAAAATATTATCCTAAAAATTATAATGTATAATTTAGATAAATACTATGGAAGGTGAGGTAGCTTCCCCGGACACCCTTGTGGTGGGGCCCTTCCCCGGACACCGCGCATAGCGGTAACTTTAGTACACCGGGCTGCCCTTTACTATGGAAGGTGAGGTGGAAGATAAGGTGTGTTGGAGGGCGGGGAGGATAATTAATGTGAAATGTCACTTGTTTAACTGTTTTTTCCTAATGCGTGTGAAATGCTGGCCTAGACACCACGGTTATCAAAACGGAAAATGAATGTGTCGTAGAGATAAAGGTTTGAGTCTTGTGAAATTTATGTCAATTTCAGTTAAGTGATTGGATTATAATTTTGGGGTTTTTTGATTTATTGGATGAGAGGAATGTGAAATGCCAAATCTTGAATTTTGATTAAAAAAGGTTTGAGTCTTTTTAGTTTTAATGAGAGGAATGAGAAATGTTAATTGTGGATTTCAATGTATGTATTTTAGATATAAAGGTTGAGTCTTCTCATCTATCCTAGTGGTTTGTGGACAGAGTTATTTGATACCTGTTGTTGCTGGTCCGAGGTGACAGGCATCCCGTGGAATTAGTCAAGGTATTCAAAAGCTGACCGGGAGCCTTGGAGTAACTTGTAAAGTTGCTGCCATGTGACCAGGAGTCACGGGTTCAAGTCTTGGAAACGGCCTCTTGCAAAATGTAAGGTAAGGTTGCGTACAATACACCCTTGTGGTGGGGCCCTTCCTCGTACACCGCGCATAGCGGTAGCTTTAGTGCACCGGGCTGCTCTTTTTTACTCAAAAGCTGACCGGGACATCACGGTTATCAAAAAGGTTTTGTCCTTTTTATGCTTGAGAGGACTGGGAAATGTCAATTGTATTGGGTTTTTGATGTTTTTGGATGAGAGGAGTGTGAAATGCAAAATCAAGAACAATTGTTTTTTCTACATAAAAAGGTTGAATCTTGAATTTTGAGAAAAATAAGGTTGAATCTTTTTCCTTTCTACTTGTGGGGTTTCAATGAATATGCCTTGGAGTAACTGGTAAAATTGTTGTCATGTGGCTAGGAGATCATAGGTTCAAGCCGTGGAAACAGACTCTTACAGCAATGCAAGGTAAGGCTGCGTACAATAGACCTTTGTGGTCCGGCTCTTTCGTGGACCCGTGCATAGCGGGAGCTTTAGTGCACCGGTTTAACTTGAAAATTGGAGTTTTTCAAACTGTAATTTGGGAATTTGAAGTTATGTTCGGACATGTATTTTATTTGGAAAAAAAGATTGAAGTTTTGTGAGTGGAAGTCCCAGAAATCCAAAAATTGGTCAGAACTTGAAAATATTTGAAGATAACAAATTTCATCTTCAAACAGATGTTTTGAAGATAAATTTTCAAAATCTGATCCGAAATCTATGGCCAAACGCTAACTAAATCTTGAAAAAAATTCTTTCTGTGTGTGTGTGTTTTTGTGGACTGAGCTTGCTGGAACTTATTGTTGTAGGAGTAAAATGCTTGAATCACTTATCGCCTTGTTTTTCCGAGTCATTTTATATTTGAATTATTCATTTTGAGGTCAACGTTTGATTTGCTATCTTCTCATTGCTTTGTGTATACGACTTTCAGTTAATTGACTCGATTATAGTGTTAGTTCATAGATAAGAGGAACGAGAAATGCTAATTTTGGGTTCAATGAATGTGTTATTGTAGAGATAAATGTTGAGTCTCGAAGTGCCATAATTTTTTTTTATAAAAAATGGTTGCGTCGGTCTTTGTTGTTCATGGGAGGAATGTGAAATACCAATTCTGAGTTCAAATGAATGTAAGGTTAGGTTGAAAATAATGAACTTGCTGGAAATTGGACGTATTTCTTCACGAGTATACTGCTTTGCTTTTCTGGATTGATTATTTAATTATCGTCTGCTGGAATTTGCGATCTTAGATTGTGCTGGTCGTTGAGAAATGGGAACAACAAATTCTCTTTTTTCCTTTTGTCGTGTTTTTTGCAAAATTAAATTCTTTTTGTTTGTGAGAAACATTTAATGATCCCGTGTTTCAGTGAATCTGCCTACAATGTGGGACTTATTATCCGTCGGAGGTTTAAAATATATCTGTGGAATCTATACAGGTTAAAGAAAACAACGAATTCCCAATTTTCTTGTTTTGTTAGAGGATAAAAGATTTCAGATCTGAAGGATATAATCACAATGACACTTGAGAATGCTGAACTCACCACCGAGCAGGTAACTTCTCGCATGAATAACCATCTGTCACGAATCTACGGTTATGCACTAATGAGTAGGCTGTCATTTCCACACATTGTGACATCCTTCTTTGTAATGTGAATAGTAGTGATCAACTGTGTCGCTTACTACACAGCTCATATTGTGTGCTTTACTTGTTAAAGGTTTTGAGGAGGGATATCCCATGGGAGACTTACATGACCACGAAGCTGATCAGCGGAACAGATCTTCAGCTGTTGAGGCGTTATGATAAGATGGCTGAAAGATTCAAATCTCAGTTGTTGGATGATGTAATGTTTTCTATCATTTTATTTAGCTGTGATTTACATTCTTTAATTGTTCCCCAGTTCCGACAAGTGCATCTTACTTCCACGTCCACTGGAACTTCTCCGCCAAATCTTTCTTGTGTTTAGTTGGATTATTGCTTTTTATGTCACTGGGACAAGGAGTAGGATGCCACTATTATTTGGGGGAAAACGTTAAATATTCTCTTCAAGAGATTGCTAATCTTGTCTCACTAATCATGGTGGCATGCACCTAATTTATGCGGTTGTGTGTATAATTTCAGTTATCAGTTGGCGATGACGTATTATTTAAAACATGTTTAACGTTTCTATAAGCTATAGACTCAATGCTTGTGGGGCAGGTAATCGAGTTTCTGCAATAGCTGTGATCAAGAAATGTCAATGTGATTTCAGTTTTGGTTTTCTCAATCTACGTTGATAAACTGGACGCATATTTTTTGCAGGACGGTCCAGCTTACATCCATGTGTTTGTTACCATTTTACGAGACATCTTCAAGGACGAAACTGTGGAATATGTTTTAGCTTTAATTGATGAAATTCTTACAGGTAACTGAGGATGTATCTTTCACTGCAAAGACAACAAAACCAGAACTAACAACGGACAACTTCTGTCACTAAACAGTAAAAAAATCATTATAATCCTAATAAATGACGGATTAGTGGTGGATTATCAAAAAACCGTGTTAGCTAATAGCTATGGGCTATTTAACGACATTTTAGTGGCGAATTTTCATGCTAATTCATGTTTTCTTGTAGTATTTTTGATCTCTTTTGATAGATCGACCGATGTATACTCTCTTTCTTGCAGCAAACCCAAGAAGAGCGAAATTATTCCATGGCAGCGCTTTTTCCAATGAAGACACTTATGAACCCTTCCTCAGGTACTGTAATTAAGGATTTATTCGAGTTTTTATTCGCAATTGTTAGATATGAGAGTGCCTGTCGTACTTTGAGCATGTCTCCTAGATATTGATTTCTTTCTCCCCGTCAACAGCGTGCTCGATGCACTACTCCCTCGTTATCCTATGTCTTCACAGTTATCGACCCAATGCTTAGCCTATGAGATCACTGAGTTACTGTTCCTCACGTTTGAGATGCAGTTAGCAGTAGTTCATTTATTTACATTTGGGAAAATGCTCTGTTTCCTCCCTGAACTATACACGAAATTGCTAAGACACACCCGAACTTTAGGAGGGTCCTATTACCCCTCGGACTAATTAAAACCGTATTTTTGGCAACCTTAGTGCCTACGTGCTACATACGTGGCACATCAGTGAATCAACACACTGAAGGTCCACGCAGGCACACGTATGTAGCACGTAGGCACTAAGGTTGCCAAAAATATGGTTTTAATTAGTCCGGGGGTAAATAGGACCCTCCTAAAGTTCGGGTGTGTCTCAGCAATTTCGTATATAGTTTAGGGTGGAAACAATGCATTTTCTCTTTATATTTTATTTCATTTCTGGATGATTCAGTAGCAAGTTATGTGTTTGAAATACCAGATTTTTTGAAGGCGAAGTTCGTTCCTCTTTCTTTTGTGCTCCTTATCCAAAATTCGCTACTTTCCTTTTTTTAAATCTGGTACAACACTTGGTCTTGTATTTTCAAGTTCTCGTTAATTTGGTAAGTTTTAACGTTGGAGAAACTAACCTATAGTCCTCCAGGATTTAAGTATCCTGCATCTATTTAAGTGGTAAGGCTCATAATCAAGACTTTCTGAATTATGTCAAATAGTAGGAGGCAACGTTGGGGTATATAACAACGTTGATCGAACCCTACCGTGCTTCGATCAATTATATATGTATATGTATTCCAGATCGTTTTTACTCCTGAAACTAAACCGTGGGTTCATATGTCATTTGGCTGTAAAGAGAACAGGTATATACCTGATGTGACATTGAAAACGAAAAATACAAAAACCAAACGCACATGTAGATAGCTAGCTCGATAGGACAATGAGAGTCGTATGTTCTTTTTGAAATTCACTGTTCTGTCTATATTTGCGATAACTATCTTCTAAATACAGAAAATTGTATGTTTTCTTGCGTCATTACATTCTCTCTCTTTCAGAATGATGAGTTTATTTCTTTCAGATTGCTTTCGAAAGGTAATTGGTTCATACAAGAGAAGAGCTGTAAGATTCTTTCGTTGATAGTGAGGTAGTAACGTCATTATTCTTATGGTGTTTTAATCATCTTGAGAGACTTAAGATTAGGACGAGTTACTGGAAAACTTCCTTATGGCTCTTCTACTCGTTTTGGTAATTCCAGCGCCAGGCAAAGTGCTCAGAATGGTGTTGATGCCTCGAATTCAAAGAGTAAACACAACTCCACTGAAGATGTTTTGAAAAGCCTGGTCGAGTGGCTATGCACACAGGTTCATCTGCATTCCTATATTTTGCACTTCTACTTTGTACCTCCGCTCCTGGACCCGAATTCCCCCACACCAAAAAAGAAAAAAAGAAAAAAAAAAACGACCAGTTCATTAGGTGCTTGCTTTATAGACATTTCGAGGGGATTTTAGCAATAGTACTTGATAATCTCTTTGCTACAGAAGCAGACGCGCAAAACTTGGGTGCCACTGGCAAATAAGCAGTTGAGTATGCACATCTTGACAACTCAACTCGTCTCCACTGTGTAAGTTGCACGCTCCAACTTACAAAATGATTACCTAGACACCTCCAAAATTCATGTTCCACATCAGCATAGGGTGTCCACGAGACACAACAGCGATGAATTGGAGTGTTTAGTTGCTAGTTGAGATCAAGTTGAGGTATCTAGATGTGCACTCTCATAGTTGGCGTGCTTACTTGCAAGCTGAAGCCAAGTTTGAGTGTATGTTTATGTATTATACCCTCTCTTTTCGGTTGATGTGGTATTCTTTCTTGACTAAAGTTGAATCACTGAAGTTATCGGAGAAAAGGGGGGCAGATGTGCAATGTCGTGGGTTTATTTCCACTTGTAGAAGCCTAAAATTATATGACAATTGTTTCATTTCAGCTGAGAAAGCCTTCTCATCCTAGTCGTAGCATTCCCTCTGCAATCAATTGCCTTGCAACTCTGTTGAAGGAGCCTGTTGTTCGACGTTCATTTGTTCAAGCTGATGGAGTGAAGCTGCTCGTTCCTTTA
Organism: Capsicum annuum; assembly: GCF_002878395.1. Lineage (NCBI taxonomy): Eukaryota > Viridiplantae > Streptophyta > Magnoliopsida > Solanales > Solanaceae > Capsicum > Capsicum annuum. Next base: position 218,993,519 of record NC_061119.1, read on the forward strand.
ATTTCACCAGCATCTACTCAGCAGTCCATTCAGGTGCGTCTTATATTAGTACTGCCAACTTCGTAACTTCCGCAGTCGTGCTGGGAAGTGACTGCTGAGATGGTTGGTTGTCATTTCACCCCATGTATCATGCAGCTCGTAATTGTTGACAAAAAGTTCTATGCTTCCATCTTTGACCTGCTTACCATACAATGGGCCAAATTACAACCGTTTTTAGTAAAGTGGTTTCTACCGCAATTTTAACTATGATCGATGTTCTTCTTTGAAACAGCTTCTCTACGAGACATGTCTATGCGTCTGGCTTCTGTCTTACTTTGAACCTGCAATTGAGTACTTGGCTACTTCTAGGGCCCTACCTCGATTGATAGAAGTTGTTAAAGGTTCGACTAAGGAGAAGGTGAGCTGGTTTTGCTGCTATTTGTTCTAATAGCTTTTCTACTTGCTATACTTCATTGACGTTAATCATTCACTTCTCTTGAGTTAGTTTTCAGTCATTTGCTTTCTAGGTAGCACATTAATATGTTGCATTTTCTATCGAGAAAATGCTCGATTTCCTCCTTGAACTATACGTGAAAATGCTGATACACACCCCAACTTAAAGGGGGTCTATTACCCCCTGACTAATTAAAATCATATTTTTGACAACCTTAGTGCCTATGTGGCACATACGTGGACGTTCAGTGTGTTGGTACACGTATGCGCCATGTATGTTCCATGTATGTGCCACATAGGCACCAAGGTTCCCAAAAATACGGTTTTAATTAGTTCGGGGGCTAATAGGACCCTCCTAAAGTTCGGGTGTGTCTCAGCAATTTCTTGTATAGTTTAGGGTGGAAACTGAGCATTTTCTCTTTTCTATCTATCCATCTATGAACTGTCTTCGACTAATCATCATTCACGGCATTCTGATGTCTCAATGACTACAGGTAGTCAGAGTTATCATCTTGACTCTTCGGAATTTGCTTGTCAAAGGGACGTTCGGCGCTCAAATGGTAGACCTGGATGTGCTGCAACATGTACAGAACTTGAAAGCGCAGGCTTGGAGTGATGAGGTGAATGGAACAATTTTGTGCTTTTCCATTCGATACAGTATCTTAATTTAGTTTCTTGATATCAAATGCAAATTGAAAGAAGTTCCGAATTGGATGCGAGCGCTTGTTGTATCCCATACAAATTAATCATGTGCCAGGAACCAGATTTGAACTGGTGACACGAGGATTTTCAGTCCTCTGCTCTACCAACTGAGCTATCCCGGCTATTCCCAATCCAGATTTTTTATCAAGGTTGGGACTGGTAACCCGAGGATTTTCAGGGCTATACCAATCCCAATTGGAACCTCGAACATGAGAATTTTAAGTCCCCGTTAACAGGAGGATTTAGAGTCCTCTGGTCTTCCCAATTGGAACCGTTCGTTAACATGAGGATTTTTAGTTCTCTGCTTGTTACTCAGTTCTCTGCTTGTTACTCTAATTTTATCTTAACAAATTTGATCTTAACACATAAACGGGTCTTTGTCAATTAAAAGGACAAAAGTCGATTAAAATTTTTTATCAAAGCCGGGGAATTTCTTCGATCTTCAAAAAGATGACTTTGTAAGTTTCAGTATTGAGTAATGATATTGGTAATCATTCAACTAGGGATTCCTTGCTCAAAGATGTTCAGTTCTATGTGTATCATATATATCACAAGGCTTAAGAGAAAGCCATTTACGCTAAAATCCATTTCTAAAAGAAAAATCCATTTCTAAAAGAATAGAGTGAATGAGAAAGATAAGTAATTTGGAACTGCTAAGGAAAGGGGGTCGAAGAAATAGTTGGGGGTTGAAATAGTCTTTTTGGGGATAGAGGGACTTGAACCCTCACGATTTTAAAAGTCGACGGATTTTCCTCTTACTATAAATTTCATTGTTGCCGGTATTGACATGTAGAACGGGACTCTATCTTTATTCTCGTCCGATTAATCAGTTCTTCAAAAGATCTATCAGACTATGGAGTGAATGATTTGATCAGGGATTCGGGTCGTAATTAATCATTTGATATAGTATTCAATACGTATGTATATACGTTTATCCTTCACTTCATTCTTTTTCTTTCTGAAGTTTCGATGTAAAGATTCCTCTACCAACACATTTAACTCCATTTGTTAGAATAGCTTCCATTGAGTCTCTGCACCTATCCTTTTTTTCTGAACCTTTATTTGTTTTCAGAAAATAGGATTTGGCTCAGGATTGCCCATTTTTGTTCATTCCAGGGTTTCTCTGAATTTGAAAGTGATCACTTA
>NC_061119.1:218998298-219053867 GCF_002878395.1 Capsicum annuum
TATAGTTAATGGCTACTCTTAAATCATAATTCTAATTATATAGATATAGACTATGATTCCATACCAGAAAATTTTTCAAATTCCTTTTCGGTTTTGGAGTTCTCAACAGTCGGTTACTAACTAATAACGATGTTCCCTGTATTCCTTAATCGACTATATTGACAGTACTTAATCATGTTACTACATCTATGGAATAATGAACTCAAGCTTGAACTTTTTAAGACACAACTGCTTGTTTCCGAGGGCGAGTCTACTTTTCCTGCACCTAAAAGTAATCCTAATGTAGGCGGATTTGGTCGGGGAGATGCAGAACTAGTACTTTAGGTCCATTACGTGTCCAAGACTTTTGTTCGTCTTGGTATCTGTTATTTTGGCACAAATCATTTTGGTTCTTATAAGGAAACAGCTCGAGAAGGTTCAATTGATCGAAATGGATTTCTAAATTCGCAGATGTATCGACATCACCCTAATTTGTCGTTTAATCTGTCTAGGATCTTCTGGATGCTCTGAATCAACTTGAAGGTGGATTGAAAGACAACATCAAAAAGTTGAGTTCATACGACAAGTACAAGCAGGAAGTCCTACTCGGCAATCTTGATTGGTCCCCGATGCACAAAGATCCTCATTTCTGGAAGGAAAATATAAACTGTTTCGAGGAGAACGGATTTCAGGTAATGCCTACGACATCTCACGTTCCTTCGTATAGCTTAACACCATAAAATACCATTACCGTTGTGCCTTCTGTGAGAAAAACAACAATCTTCCAGGTCGCGTAACTGCTCAACCAAACTTGTTAGCCTGAATTTGTCTTCAACTTTCTGCTCGCTTCGACTTAGTATATATGCTAAATGACATCGAAAACTTTACTCATTTATAAGTAGCCGTAGATATCAGTCGAAATATTCAGTAGGGTGGTTCAGTGTTTATAAAGTGAAAAACACAACAAAGTGACAAGGTCCATAGGGCTTGGAGCAAAAAAGCAAGAAGTGAAGCGTACACTTGTGAATAAAAATACACTATTTACGGTAAATTAAAAACGCCATTATACATAAACAGACACTCAAACTCGAACACAACTGTCAAGTAAACACTTCAACTTTGAGTATGCATATCTAGACACCTCAAGTCGTCTCCATTGCATCAGTAAACACTCCAACTTACAAAATGATCATATAGACACTTTAAAATTTATGTGCCACATCAGCGTCGGGCGTCCATGAGACACAACGAGGACGAGTTGGAGTGTTTAGTTGTCAATTGAGACCAAGTTGTGATGTCTCAAAGTTGGAGTGCTTACTTGCTAGTTGAACCCAACTTTGAGCGTCTATTTATGTAGTATGCCGTTAATTAAACATCAATGATTTCGTATATTAAAAAGAAATTGCAACTAAATAACTAATTTCAGCATCAAACGTACAATAATGTCGATATTTATCTAACTCCTCAAAGTTGAGACTCAAAGAAGTGATTGGTTCTAGCAGACCGGTGCACTAGGCTCCCGCTATGCGCAGGGTCCGGGAAGGGCCCGACCACAAGGATCTATTGTACGCAGCCTCACCTTACATTTCCGCAGTTCAAGGCTTGAACCCGTGACCCCCTAGTCACATGACAACAACTTTACCAGTTACTCCAAGGCTCCCCTTCTCTCGTCGTAATTACTTATTCACCATTTTTGCCGCAATAACTTCTTGCTTCACTAGTGTGGTGGTGATCTTTGTAGGTTAATCGTTTTCATCTCCTATGCTGTATTGATTGTATAAATAAACCAATCCGACGATTACTGTATCGAGTGGTTGTATTGATTGTCGTCGTGTTGTGCTGCAGATACTGAGAGTGCTCCTGACAATTTTGGATACATCAAATGATGCAAGGACACTTGCTGTAGCTTGCTATGATTTGTCACAGTTCATTCAGTGCCATCCTGCCGGGCGAGTCATAGTGGCCGACCTCAAAGCTAAGGAACGCGTTATGAAACTATTGAACCACGACGCTGCAGAGGTCACGAAAAACGCCCTGCTTTGCATTCAGAGGCTTTTCTTAGGTGCAAAATATGCCAGTTTTTTGCAGGCTTAAAGTTATCTTTCCTTCTTTAGACAAACTACACAAAAGTTTGAGAGAGTGGTCATGTTCTATTTATTCTTTTTATCCTATTGTTGTTTGATGATATCGATCGGACGGACATGGACAGTGAGGACTCATATAGCCGACTCCAACTTGTTTGGGACTGTCACAAAAGTTTGAGAGAGTGGTCATGTTCTATTTATTCTTTTTATCCTATTGTTGTTTGATGATATCGATCGGACGGACATGGACAGTAAGGACTCATATAGCCGACTCCAACTTGTTTGGGACTGTCTGTGTCGTCGTTGTATTTGTTTAATGAGATTCTCACTCGAACGATTGTACGAGTTGATACAATAAGCACAGCATCAATGAATTCATTTTTTTCTACATTGATGTTATTTATATACTATGGTAAATTCCAGAGTTACTGCCATATAACCAGGAGGTCACGGGTTCAATAGTGTCTGCTTAAATGCTTTATTTGTATTAATATTTCGTATAGTTTTGCAAGTGAAGTCTAGAAACGGTAAGATGCACGTAAACCTTACCCCTACCTTTGCAAGATAGAGAGGTTGTGTCAGACAAATGCTTTTCTCACATGTGTAAATATGTAATGGTAAATTCCGTAACTAAAACGAGTTATGAGTTCGAATCTATATACCTAATATTGTAGCTTCGCCCCTGATTATTAATTGGTCACATTAATGATATTAACATAAGTGTAAAGTATTTAGTATCGGACTAAATTTGCTACGACACACTCGAACTCCACAGGGGTCCTATTACTGTCCCCTAAACTAAATTCTAGTGTATTTTTGTCAACCTTTTTAGCTGGCGTGACACCTTTTGTCAACCTTTTTAGCTGAAATGGCACCTTTGACGTAGGCCCCGTTTTATATAATAAAGGTGTCACGTCAGCACAAAGGGTGACAAAAACATGCTTAAATTGATTTCAGGGTAATAGGACCCTATGAAGTTGGAGTGTGTCGTAACAACTTTAGTCATAGTTCGAAAGGATACTGAATGCTTATCTCTTAACATAACATATGAGGTATGATAGTTTGGGTCGGGGGTGGGGGTAGGATTCTTTGAACTCCCAATAGTCCAGATATGAAACTCGTATATATATAATCACAAGGTGCCACATCAACACAAAAAGGGTGTCAAAAATAAGCTAAAATTGAGTTCGGGATAACAGGACACCCGTAAAGTTGGAGTGTGTCGTAGTAACTTTGAATATATTTCAAGGGGTACTGGATGTTTAAGCAAGATGCTCGCTTTGTTCAGGAACAGAGTCAACTTTGGTAGAGAGCGGTTTACATCAAAAGTAGAACTTCTCCGAGAGCGAACCTGTATCAATCAAGCTCCAAAACAGATACCGGACACAGATTAGACCCCAAAAAAGAAAAAAAAATCTATTCGTTTCTTTTTAGTTCGTTTCAAAAACAGCCAAAATTTTCTAGGTTTGGAGACATTTCTTTTCTTATTGGAAAACAAAAATAACAATTACTTCAACAAATAATTAAGAGAAAATGCACTATTTTCACTCGGAACTATAAATGAAATTGCTGAGACACACTCCAATTTAAAGGGGGGTCCTATTACCCTTGGACTAATTAAAATTGTATTTTTGATAACCTTAAGGCCTATGTGGCGCATACGTGGCACTGCGTGAATCAACATACTGAAGGTCCACGTAAGTACATGTATGTGCCACGTAGGCATTTAAAGTTGCCAAAACTGCGGTTTTAAATCATTATCGTACTCGTATCAAATTCTTTAAAATGGACTATTTTAAATCACACTTAATATTTAAATCGCTTTAATTTGACGTAAACACTAAATGCGGATTCCCAGAGATTTTTTTTACTTTTCATTTTGTAAAAAATAAAATAAAAAAACAAACTACCACCCAAAAAAAAAAAATAATAAATTAAAAAAACTTTTGATCTGAAAATCTTCCTAGAGGAAAGAAAATTAATTTCTTTTATCTTGCCTATCTGATTGATTATCTTCCCTAGTGGAGTTTTTCTATATTCATGTATTTTTATCATGTTATGTTTTGTTTTTCTTAATATTTTTTTCTTGCTTCATTTAATTAAAATTCCTTGAAAACAATGGAAATGATGACATTGGAATATCTCAATATCTTTTTAAATTATTTTTTGTGAACATTTTGCTTTTTGTGTATGATGTAAACGTAAAATTTTAGATTATTTCTTTTTGGATGTACATTAGGTTGATCAAAATCCAAATATGAATTATTAGATCTATTTGTTAGGGGATTCATATAGTTTTACTATTATCAATTAGCCAATAGCGAAGCCAGAAATTTCGTTAAGGGTGTTATTTTGACCTGTATGTAGTATAATTTTCTGATAGAAGGTGTTCAACTGACTACCCTTATCGGAATTTTTGTTAACTATCATCAATTAACCAGTAGCGAAGCCAGAAATTTCGTTCAAGGGTGTTATTCTGACATGTATATACGGTATAATTTTCTGATAGAAGGCGTTCAACTGACTACCCTTATCGGAATTTTTGTTAACTATCATCAATTAGCCAGTAGCGAAGCCAGAAATTTCGTTAAGGGTGTTATTCTGACCTGTATATACGGTATAATTTTCTGATAGAAGGCACTCAACTGACTACCCTTGTCGGAATTTGGCATGTTTGATGTGTTCTTTTGTTGTCGTTGTTGTTGTTGTTGTTATGTTTAATGGCTGAATTTGGCATGACAATGTCGCGATACGACGTAGAATGTTTACAAGAAACACTTTGTCGTCATGAACAACTTATAGATAAGCTGTACAATGAGTTAGATGAAGAAAGTGAAGCCTCAGCTAGTGCAGCAAGTGAAGCATTGTCGATGATTTTACGTCTACAAGGCGAAAAGGCTGCAGAAGAAATGGAAGCCGAACAGTATAAGAGGTTCGTCGAAGAGAAAATGAGTCATGCAGAAGAATCGTTATCCATTTTACAAGAACTTATTAATCAAAAACAGATGGAGATTGCTGAATTGGATTATCATGCACGAGCTTATCGGTATAAGCTACTGAGTATGGGCTATGACGATGATGATATTGATGTAAGTGATATAGATTTCGATGGAGAAATGAGTTTTCGGTCTATTGGGAGGTGTAGGTCTGATCCGAATATCCCACTGAAATATGCTAGTGTGAAGAAGAGCGAAAAAATCAGTCCAAAACGCGGTATGAATGATGTTACAACGGTTGGTACTATAGGTTTGTACTGTGAGCAGATCGAAAAGTTGGAAGAAAGAGTGAAACAGATTGCTGGTGCTAACTGCGCGAAGTTGTCTAGTTTACCGGCTTCTAAGAGAAGCTCGTGTAACAATTTCTTGGAGCATTATAAAGAAATGTACCTTGTTGATCAGCGTCAAGTGAATAAATCAGAAAACGAAGGTGCTGCTAGTCGTTGTGGTTCTCCTCCGAATGTTCTTGATGTCTTTGAAGTCCCTCGAGCGATTAAAGACGAAGATTTTGTTCCAAAGGATGCTGAAAGAAAACTTGTTGAAGATGAAACAGCAGAGATTCATCGCGCCAATAGGACAACGTTTGAGATAGCTGAAGTACTCAAGAGACAAGGTACGAGGGAAGAACCGCGCGGCCATGAAGAGCTAATGTGGTTACATGACATTAAAGAGAAACTTAAGTTAGCACCTTTGCAGCTGCAGCATGAGAACAAGTTACATAGAGTTGGTGAAGCTGCTTCTCCTACGACGAGTGCTTCAGAAACAGCAGAAATTCGTCGTGTCAATAGGACGAGGTGTGAGATACCGGAAGTTGAGAGACAACGTACGAGGCAAGCACCCGATAGACGTGAAGAGCTAATGTTGCTACATGTGCAGCATGAGAACAAGATACGTAGAGTAGGTGAAGCAGCTTTTCCTACAACTAGTGCTTCAGATATGGCAGAGATTCGTCGTGTCAATAGGACGGGGTTTGAGATACCGGAAGTTGAGAGACTACGTACGAGGAAAGAACCCGATAGACGCGAAGAACTAATGTTGCTACATGACATTAAGGAACAACTAAATTTAGTGCCTTTGCAGCATGAGAACAAGACTCCTACAACAAGTGCTTCAGAAACGACAGAGATTCGTCGTGTCAATAGGACAATCTTTGAGATACTGGAAAGTGAGAAACATCGTACGAAGCAAGAAACCGATAGACACGATGATCTAATGCTGTTACATGACATTAAGGAACAGCTAAATTTAGTACCTTTGCAGCATGAGAACAAGACTCCTACAACTAGTGCTTCAGAAACGGCAGAGATTTGTCGTGGCAATAGGACAATCTTTGAGATGCCGGAAGTTGAGAAACATCGTACGAGGCAAGAACCCGATAGACACAAAGAGATAATGTTGTTACATGACATTAAGGAGCAACAAAATTTAGTACCTATGCAGCATGAGAAAAAATTACACATAGGTGAAGCTGCTTCTCCTACAACTAGTGCTTCAGAAACAGCAGATATACGTCGTGTCAATAGAACGATTTCTGAGACAACTGAAGCTGAGAGACAACGTACTAGACAAGAACCTAATAGCCACGACGAGCTAATGTTGTTACGTGAGATTAAGGAGCAACTAAATTCGATGCAATCTGACATCAAAAGCTGGAAATCTAACAAGTCCTCTCCAAGAGATCTGTAGTTTCTCTAACGGAGGTACTATCTTTAAAAGCTGTGTTTTTTTTTCATTTAAAATACTGTGCTTGCGGTAAGCTATGTTGTTCGGACTCTCCAAAATGTTACCACACTCCTAATTAGTATCGTCCAAAAATGCACTATTTTTGGAGGATCTGACACGTACTTGTCAACAATTTTGAAGAGTCCGAGAAACATAGACAATAAGCCTATATACAAGTGAAAATCTTGACAATGCATTGAAATGGTGGACAGGTGATGGTTTACTTTTGGCTCTGATCCTACTTTCGAGTTGAGACAGTCGGTGTCTCGGAGCCAAGATTTTCACAAAGGAAATTCAAAATAATATAGAAGTAAACACACGAAGAAGCCAAGTGGATTCAATTCAACGTATACTCTATATATACATACAAATATAATTTTTCTCTTGTATATACTGCATAACTTTCCGGCTAAACGGGATTCAGATGAACCCCTTTGTGCCTCGCTAGCTCTGCACCATGTTGAGTACAAGTATTTTCGGCTTGTTCACAAGAATGGTCGCGAAGGGATATCGCTAGTATAAACTTTGATTGTAAGTGGCTGTAAATTTTGTATATTTCATGAATCTGCAAAGATATAGAGCTTCTTAATCTGTTATTAGGTTCCCTACAGTTTTGTATAATGCAAATTTCTTACTGGCAAATGACTCTACAGAAGTATGTTTTTGATACTAATGGCTAATTTGTCTTTCTATTTTTTATGTCATTCATCATGGATTCCTGATTCTACACTCACAATATATGTTGCTTTGAAGGGGAGCCCTGGAGTAACTGGTAAAGTTGCTGCCATGTGACCAGGAGGTCACGGGTTTAAGCCTTGGAAACAGCCTCTGGTAGAAATGTAAGGTAAGGCTGCGTACAATACACCCTTTTGGTGGGCACTTCCCCGGACCCTGCACATAGCTGGAGCTTTAGTGCACCAGACTACCCTTTTATACTTCAAAAATGTTGTCAAGCGTGTGTTGAATTCTTCAAAAGGCAGGAATTTTGCAGAATCCGAGCAACATAGCTCACGATACGATTGTATTCCTTGACTAATGTGCTCTTTCTAATGTACTGAGATGAAATGAGTGTGTTGTTTGTCATGATATCTTGACTCGAAGGATGTGGTCTGGTGGTCAATGAAGTAGGTTCCGACTCATGAGGTCTCATATTCAACTTTCAGAGGAGGCCAAAAATATTGCGTATTTCTTTCCGTCTATCCCATGATGTCTTCATTATGAATGTTTATTAGAAGAGTGGCACCTACATTCATCTGTGTTCTATGATTAAATTCATATTGACAAGACAGAAGCATAAGTCAAGTATTATCCCCAGTTAAGCCCTATGTTGCTCGGACTCTTCAAAAATGTCAGCGGGTGCGTGTCGGATTCGCCAAAGTAGTGTATTTTTGGAGAATCTGATGAGGGCGCGGCATCAAAAGTGAAGAGTCCGCGTGCAACTTAGGTTAAGCCCTGTACTCATTTTTCTCTATCTTTTCGATGTTGTTCCAATGGCTATCAACTACCAACTCATCAGACTATGTTGTTCGCCTTAATATACGAGTACACTTCCTCTGCATTGCTGATTGGAACCAAGATTTGAAACTTCGCGTCCAGGGTGGTCGTGGAGCCTCAAACATCCATTTCCATGACTTTCTCGCCAAATAATTCCATCGTACGCATGAATAGTCATTGAAATTCTCGTAACTTGAGGCGTGCCTATGACATTGTTGTTTATAATTAAATAACATAAAGGATGGCAAAAGGGTGAAGAATAGTATAGTTCAGAGGGGTAATAGGACCCCCGTGAAGTTGGAGTCTGTCGTAACAAATTTGGTCATAGTTCCGAAGTGTACTAGATGCTTTAATGGTCAAAGTTTGTTAAATATTTGGCGAAGAAGAAGAGAGCTCATTTTTTACCAACTATATGTCATAGTAAATATATGAATAGTTCGGACCATAGGAAGTGGCCTAGTGGACCGAAGGATGTGGTCTGGTGGTCAGTGAAATAAGTTCCGACTCATGAGTTCTCATATTCAACTTTCTGAGGAGGCAAAAAATATTACGTATTTCTTTCCATAGTCTATCTAAGCCTTGGTGGACAGTGTTACATGATACCCATGCTACTAACTTTGTCATGAAGTTTCGTTTTTGCTCAATGGTGGTTGGTGAGACTTGAATACCTATCGCTATGTGCGGTGTTCGGGGAAGGGCCCCACCACAAGGGTGTATTGTACGCAGCCTTACCTTACATTTCTGCCAGAGGCTGTTTCACAGATTTGTGTATCACGTGATGTGGTGTTGTAATATACCACAAATTAACAATGAACAAAAAATGAAGAAAACAAGATAAATCTTCCTCTTGGCTGACGCGCGGATATCTCGCTCCCTTTAAGAAGATTCAAACTCATTGCGGCATAATCCACACCGATCCAGCAGTATCATCAACTCTTGACTTTTCCTCTCCAGGATACAACAGCCCATCACAATGTACAACTCAAGCAACTCCGAAATAGTCGAAGAATCCAAAGTTCCACCTCAAAAAAGCACCTTCCTTCAACAAATAAAGATGACAAAAGGTTAGGAATTTGCTGCTACACTATGTGGCACAAATGTACCAATGCAAATATAATGCATAATCATATTATATACATGCAATTAATATTAAAATGCTAATCAAACCTGATGTCTTTGTCACTTATTAAAATAGCTAATCTGATAGATCTGCATATCCCATGATGTCTTCATTATGAATGTTTATTAGAAAAGTGGCACCCACATTCATCTGTGTACTATGATTAAATTCATATTGACAAGACAGAAGTATTAGACAAGTATTTTCCCCAGTTAAGCCCTATGTTGCTCGGACTCTTCAAAAATGTCAGTAGGTGCATCTCGGATTCGCCAAAGTTGTGTATTTTTGGAGACTTTGACACGGGCACGGCATCAAAAGTGAAGAGTCCGCGCAACTCAGGTTAAGCCCTATTCTCATTTTTCTCTATCTTTTCGATGTTGTTCTAATCGCTACCAACTCATCAGACAGGATTGTTCATTCTTCATTCTTACTCGCTTCATCGCCTCCCATTACATACCAGTACACTTCCTCTGCCTTGCTTATCGTAACCAAGACCTGATACTTCGCGACCAAAGTGGTCGTGGAGCCTCAAACAGTCACTATAAATCATGGAAATTCTCGTACCTTTAGGCATGTCTATGACACTGCAGTTTATAATTAAATAACACAAAGGATGACATAAGAGTAGAAGAATAGTCTATTATTGATGACAATTTGTGAGGCTATATAAAATGGACCAATATGCCTAGGTGTTAACTAGTTACCAACCTCTTGAACAACTTTTACATTTAAAAAGCAAAATGTACTAGGTATTGCCAATTGGTGTTGTATGTCTTTGTCATTTCTAGGTGACAAATATTTGTCATTGGCTTTTGAAAAATACACTACAGGCAGCATCAAGTACCTTCAATCATACAGGGAGAGCCACATAAAGAACATTATGTAGAGTTGATAGTAGCAACGAAACGAAATGCAGATAGCCAACCAACTGATCTACTAAGATTCTCCTACTTCACACTTTTATAACTTAGGAATTACCTCTGTCGTGCGTAGAGGTGTAAACTTTGTTTTTTGTATTTTTTCATGCTTATTCTTTCCTATTTGTGTCATGACTCGAGTCTACACCTTGGACGAGATACAATGCTTAGAATCATAAGTGATCCCAAGCGAACCCTTTCAGCATAGTAAAATGACAAAACTATAAATAAATTTGAAAATCCTGAAATAACAATCTGAAAACCCAATAAACTAGACCATCTGACTATGTCTGAAAGTTTCTACTACACTGATGAGTTACTGGGGCTTGAGCCCCAGCTAACTCTAAGCAACTAAAAGAAGGCTAGTAGGTAGTGGAGTGTTGTCTTGATTGTCGAGGGCCTGTTTTTGTCGTTGTACTAGTTGTATTATCGTAATTTTTTATATATATATATTTATCATCATCTATATATAACTGGTAAAGTTGTTGCCATGTGACCAGGAGGTCACCGGTTCAAACCTTGGAAACAGCCTCTGGCAGAAATGCAAGGTAAGGCTGCGTACGATACACCCTTGTGGTGGGGCCCTTCCCCGGACACCGCGCATAGCGGTCGCTTTAGTGCACCGGGATGCCCTTTTTTTATATTTATCATCGTCTATCCTTTATTGTGTTTTCAATTATTGTACTATTTTGTTGTTGTTCTTGTTCCTTTCTTGTAGGAATTGCTCAGCTTCCCTTGTTAGTTTTTACCTTCTTCTTTGTACTTGGATCTGTTGCACTTGAGCCGGGATCTTTTGAAAGACTCTCTACCTCCCCAGACCCCACTTGTGAAATTTCACTGGGTATGTTGTTGTCGTCGTTATTATAAATGTTCATCAAAAGAGTGGGACGTGCATTGATGTTTTTCTCAGATGTGTGTATCACATGTTGTATATTTTAATATTGATAGGAAAAAAGTACTCTATATATAGAACAATGCATGTTGATGATAAAGAAGTATTGAGACAAATATTTTATTCTCATATTGCTCCAATGGCTACCAACTCATCAGACAATGAAGTGATTGTGGCCATGGTGCCATTTTCTGACTATAGCCATCTCAATAACCTCTTTGATCTTGCTCGCTTCATCGCGTCTCATAATATACCGGTACACCTCATCTGCTTTGCTGATCAGAACAAAGAGTTGAAACTACGTGTCCAAGGTGGTCTCGGGGCCTCAAACATCCACTTCGAAGACCTCTTGAGACCTTCTCTGACAGAAAAAGATGATGATGGCCGTGATGGTGTACCTCCTGTTATGTTGCTTCTGAGAAAACTCACGGAGCCTATTCATAAAATATGCCGTGAACTTTCCACCAATGCAAAGAAATTAGTCATAATTCATGACCTTATGATGAGCGACCAAATACAGGATGTCCATACATTGATCTCAAATGTGGAGTCTTATATCTTCCACACCGGGGCAACCTTTAGCAGATATTCTTCCTTTCGACAAAGTATTCCTGACGTAGTTGATGATGATGATCATGAGAATCTGATCGAGCAAATGCAGAATGAGTTTCCGGTGTTGGAGCCACATCAGAAATTGTGGTTTAGACTGGAGCATGAGTTGAAGCTCCAGTCCGGAGAAATCATTAACTCGTGTAAAGAAATGGAAGGTAAGTACCTAGATTTACTTGCCAAGGCAAAACACAAGCCGTTATGGATTTTTGGTCCATTTCATTTGATGCTAGAATCACACGACTCTATCTCTCTTTCGTCTAGCAACATGACTCGTCATGAAAGCCTGGAATTTCTCGACAAGCAAGATGTTAACTCGGTAATATTCATCTCATTTGGATCGACCACTACATTATCACAAGAGCAAATCAATGAGCTCGCTCTGGGTTTAGAACAAAGCAACCATAGATTTATTTGGGTACTAAGAAAAGGAGAAAAAGCGGAGAAACTTAAAGAGGAAGACGGAAAGATTGAATTACCGGAAGGGTTTGAAGAGAGAGTGGAAGGAAGAGGAATGGTTGTAAAGTGGGCACCACAGCTGGAAATCTTGAGGCATCCATCTACGGGTGGCTTTATGGGTCACTGTGGGTGGAATTCTTGTATCGAGAGCATTAGTATGGGAGTGCCTCTAGCAACTTGGCCAATCAGTTACGATCAGCCATATAACGCTGTACTTTTAACCAATTTGCTCAAGATTGGGGTATCTGTCAAGAGTTGGGCTCACCGGAATGAATTGGTAACAGCATCAACCATTGAGCAAGCTGTGAAGACATTGATGGGCACGACGGAAGGGGAAGAGATGAGGCAAAGGGCAGCGGAAATGAGCAAAAAGATCAAGAGCTCTGTTAGCGATGGAGGACCTGCACGCAAGGCAATGGAATCTTTCATTTCAAATATTATCAAATAACTTCCAGGATTGTATCTTTCAAGATATTGCTTCTAGAATATTCCTAACTACTTCTAACAACTTGCTCTAACAACTTGAACAACTACTCAATCAGCAGCCACTAACTCGACTAACTACCTCATTTCAATGAAACAATAAAACAACTCTAATGCAACAGTAATCCATTAATTGTGAACTTAAGTTATGTGATCAACTAATTCATTTTAACACTCCCCCTCAAGCTGAAGGGTGCAAAATGTTCAGCACACCAAGCTTGCTCATAAGGTGTAGATGTTGGTCTTGACTCAAGCTCTTAGTAAGAATGTTAGCAACTTGATGGTTAGTTGGAACATACGCGGGTTGGATCAATACTTCCTTGATCTTATCTCTAATGAAGTGACAGTCAACTTCAATATGCTTTGTCCTCTCATGAAAAATAGGATTAGCTGCTAGCTGAATAGCAGATTTGTTGTCGCTGAACATTGTGATAGGCTTACTGATAGGTACATTCAGTTCTGAAAACAAACCCTCCAACCATGTGATTTCTGATAAAACTGAAGCCATGCTTCTATATTCGGCTTCAGCTGAACTTCTGGATACTGTGTGCTGCTTCTTAGATTTCCATGATATGAAGTAACCACCAAAGTGAACCACATACCCTGTAACGGATCTTCTTTTATTTGGGCATGCAGCGCAATCTGAATCACACCAGCACACAAGTTCAATAGCAGGTTGTGCCCTGAGCCAAACACGCTGTCCCACAATGCCTTTTAAGTATCTTACAACTCTGTTTGCAGCTTCCAAATGAGATTTTTTTGGTTATTGCATGAACTGGCTCAAAGTTTTCACTGCATAGCTAATATCCGGTCTTGTAATAGTTGCATACGTTAGCCTCCCAACCAACCTTTGCTAAGATGTGAGATCATTAAGGACAACATCTTCTATAACTCCTACTGCCTTATCTACTTCTACTGAAGTCAACCTGGCATTGGTTTCTATTAAAGTAGGAGTTGGTTTGCCACCAGCAAGTCCTGTGTTAGCAATGATCTCCAAAATATACTTCCTCTAATTCAATATAACTCCTTTGGTGGACCTCTGTTAAGTATACCACATCGGAAGAGGAAAGGGTCCTTGGTCTCCTTATAAGGCTTGGGCAATCCTCCTCCTCATGAGCTAGCTTTTGGGGTTGAGTTAGGCCGAAGACCAATTTTAACATGGTATCAGAGCCAGACCCATTCCAAATATTTGTTCACCGATGGTGGGCATATTGTCCACGCTCTAGTTAGCCTGTGCGGGTTGTCCACACTATAGTTAGCCTGGGCGTGCGGGGGAGTGTTAAGTATCCCATATTGGAAGAGGAAAGGGTCCTTGGTCTCCTTATAAGGATTAGGCAATCCTCCTCCTCATGAGCTAGCTTTTGAGGTTGAGTTAGGCCCAAGGTTCATTCTTGACATGGTATCAGAGCCAGGCCCATTCCAAATATTTGTTCATCGATGGTGGGCCCTCATATATATTGTCCACGCTATAGTTAGCCTGGGCGTGCGGGGGAGTGTTAAGTATCCCACATCGGAAGAGGAAAGGGTCCTTGGTCTCCTTATAAGGCTTGGGCAATTCTCCTTCTCATGATTTAGCTTTTGTGGTGTGAGTTAGGCCCAAGACCAATTTTAACAACCTCAATACTTTTATGCCTAGAAAGTACTTGAGCTCCCCAAGGTCTTTGAGTTTAAACTGATGATGCAATATTCCCTTTGCCACATTTATTGTAGAGTCATTGTTTCCTGTCATAAGGAGATCATCCACATACACCAATATCACAACCATTCCTTCTGGTTTCTTCAAAGTGAAAAGAGAATAATCATATGTGCTCTGGGAGAAGCCCACCTTAAGTAGAGCAGTAGTAAGCTTAATGTTCCATTGCCTTGAGGCTTGTTTAAGTCCATACAAGGACTTCACTAGTATACATACTTTGTGTGCCCCTTCTTCTTTGAATCCATCTGGCAATTCCATGTATACTTTCTCATCTAAATCACCTTGTAAAATGACATTATAGACATCCATTGATACATGCACCAGCCTTTTGAAACTTCCAAGGCAATGACACTTCTTATAGTTACCATTTTTGCCATAGGTGAAAAAGTATCATGATAATCCAACCCCTTTTTTTGATTGTATCCTTTAGCTACTAATTTTTCTTTGAAGCTTTCCACTTCTCCATTAGCTTTATACTTGATCTTGTATACCCATCTTGATCCTATGATATTCTTATCCTGTGGCATGTTAACGACCTCCCAAGTATGATTATATTCAAGATCCTTGAACTCTAACTTCATAGCTTCAATCCACCTTTCATCCTTAACAGCTTGACTATATGATTGAGGTTCAACCAATGCTGACAAATTGGATACAAAGTACTGGTAACTTGGACTAGTTCCAGCATAAGACAAATAGTTGGCTAATGGATGTGGTACTGCATAATCCATCATCCAAGCAGGTTATTTGTGTACCCTGGTTGATTTTCGTAGAGCATTCACTACAGGTAGTGAGGATGATACATTGACATCTGAAGAAACATCAAATGGTATACTAGCTGGAACATGGGAAGAATATATATCCTATCTGAAGGTACAGAATTTGATGACAAGACTAATATTTCAAGTAGATCTGAATAATTGTAGACTTTACGGCAAAAGAGAACGTGTTCTTGAAACACAACATCCCTTGTAACAAATAACTTGTCATGAAGAAACTCCATCAACAAATATCCTTTTTGAGAGGTAGAGTATCCCATTTACTGTAGGTTTGGATCTTTCTGAAAGCTTATCTCCCTTTGGTAACACCGAAGCATATCAATTGCAGCTAATGACTCTTAAGTGTGTTAGTGAAGGGACTGTCACGATCCGAACTAGGGCCTGGCCGTGACGGACATCCCGAACCATAAAGGCCCAGACGTCCTACTCTATTTGATCTAGTAATCATGTACAACATTCATATCATAAAAGAAAATGCGAAAATATAATCTGATACGGAAACATGATCATTAACTCTGAGTTTCAAGATATGAGAATGAAAGTTACAATTCAAAACATTTGAATAAGATCTGACTCAGTCTGCGAAATCTCTACTACATCTCAAAACTATTCTGAAAACTGGGACAAAGCCCCTAGTAGACCAAAACAACTGAATAACATAATTTGAAATAATAGGCCTTCTGGAACAAAGAAGGCTCACCACTGCACGGATCACTTCTCTCTGTAATACTCTACTGTTTAGCCAGTCCCTTAGATTGAGCCTCCGAACCTGGGAGGTAGGGGATCAATAAAAATGTACTGGTACGCAGAGCAAATCCAAAATAATAATTTATATTCAACATATATGAGAGCAATTTAAAACAGTTCATAAACACATCATATAGTAAGAAATCTCATGGGCATTTCTGAAAAAAACTCTGAAAGAAAATCATCTGAACTCTGAGACATTCTTTGTTTTACTTCTGCACTAGGTGGTATACCCTACAACTTTGAAATTCCACAGGCTATATGGAATCCGCCAATGACTCGACGGGGAAGCCTCCAACCCAAGTGTGCCGCAAGGGTTGGAGCTCTGACTCTGCTACGCCACACAGCTGTCGCCAGCGTAAAAATAATATACCCGGATTGGTAAATCACGGTTTTTGGCTAAGAGTTACTTGAACTCAAAACTTCTTTGGGTAACCACCTAACCTCTCTTTAAGGCCAGTTTTAACTCTTTAAAACATGCATTCTCTGAAATTAAACTCTGAAAACATACTCTGTTATGGCATACATACTTATGATATCGTCATACCATTGACTTGCAAGTCATATCTCTGAGCCATTATTAGCACATAATAATCTTTGTTTCAAAACGTAAATCTGGGATCACCATATCAATAAATCATTTCAAGGAACTCTTTCTTAAGGCTCATGTAAACATATGCAAGAAACTCTCTTTGTCAACATTTCAAGAATTCAAGGTGGTCATGTCAAAGTTCTCAATTACATGCATTTCTTTATATTTAACACTAGAACATCATTGTAACATCAAGAAACACCCTCTCATTATTTCTAAATCATATTTCAATTGCTATGACATTGAGAAAACTAATTTCAAATCACAAGGCATGCATTTCAATTCTTTTCCGACAAAACCATAATCTTTAATTCAACATACGAGAGGGGTTTCATAATATGTGCTCTCAAACAATCTTCAATCTCAGTTTTCATGCATATACATGTACTTGTAAATCAATTTAAGGGGGAAAGACCTAAAGGCCAAATTAATAATATCATAAAAACATTTATAATGCATAATTAAAACATAGATTCCAAAAAAACTCCTTTAAAATTCATGCTTGATAATCTTTAAATCATGATCTAGTGTTTACAAGCCCATGTAGTTTTTAGGATAAACCCCACGTACCTCAAATTAGTAGCTTTTGAAAGATTTTTAGCTTTTGGGATACTATACGTACGATTGATGGGTGCTTCTTGAAGCCCTAACAATGGGGATTCCGAATATTGAAGAATTAAGGAAAATCCACGGTTGAATCTTGAGTTATTTGAGTTTTTAGTTTGAAACCCTAGAGAGTGTTCTTGGTGATTTTGAGAGAAAATAATATTATTTTGGTGTTTGGGGGATTTAATTCCGTGTTATGGCTGAATAGGGGGTGGAAAATACCACTTTTTCCCTTAATCATATGAAATAAAATATAACTGGGAGCCCGCTTTTATGGGTCACCGTGATGCGCTACTATCGCGGTGACTCACTGGAAATTGATGAATGGAATTTTTAGGGTCATCGCGACGCAGAGCCATCACGTTGTCCCACTGGTTGGGACCTGAAACTTCAGTGCGATGCGCCATAATCACGCTAGGCTACTGGAATTTGTCAATTGTTAAATAGACCAACTCCGTGATGCGCCAAGCACTAAAATGACGGTGTTTTACGACTAGGGCTTAAATTAACCATAACATCTTGCACGGGTATCGGATTTGGGCGAATCTTATATAGACAGAAAGCTCATTCAATTTCCCACACTACATAATTGATTAACATTAAAATTTGCATAGGATCATCTACGCAAAGAATGACAGTTTTTTGTTCTAGCCCAAAATGCGGGGTGTTACAGTGACTTTACAGAACAATATCTCATAAGGACTTTTACCTCCAATAGATGAAGAAGGTAAATTGTTCATAAGATATACTGTGTTAAAATTGGTCTTGGGCCTAACTCACACCCCAAAAGCTAGTTCAAGAGGAGGAGGATTTTCCAAGCCTTATAAGGAGACCACCCATCTCATTAACCACCAATGTGGGACTTTCTCCTCTTTCTTCTAATAGACTGCAACCTTGACATTTAATCCCCAAAACTTGATAGGCATTTGAGACTGAAACCTGATAGCTCTGGCAATATTCAGTATCTATCTGTGCTTTCTTTCAACAATCCCATTCCGTTGTGGTGTGTAGGGTTAACTACTATGATGTAATATACCCAAGGCTTGAAACAATTCTTTACACTGTGAGTTAATAAACTCTATTCCATTATATGATCTGAGAACCTTTATTTGAGCACCAAACTGATTTTTTTATCATGTTCAAGAAACTCTTAATAGCCATAATACATTTAGATTTCAACTGCAACAAGTGAAGCCAAGTGTATCTACTATGATCATCTACTACGGTCAGAATGTAGTGTTTCTTATCAAAAGTGGGGATTTTATAAGGCCCCCAAAGGTCCATTTGTACTACATCTACTTCTACAACCCTAGAATCACTAGTAGGAAATGACAGTCTAGTTTGTTTCGCTAGTGGACAAACATGACACTTATTTAGAATTTCTAAGTTTGTCTTGTGTCTTAGTAAACTAAGTGACTGTAGAACCTGAGAAGAAGGGTTCCCAAGCCTCCTATGCCATAATTTGCAGTATTGCACATCTACTTATGCAACCAACAACTTTTGAGGACTTCCTCCATGTACATCATTCAATCCATAGACTTTTTTAAGGATGTATAATCCTCATTTCTCCTTACCAATCCCCTTCACTTTGCCAGTGTGAAGGTCCTGAAATACACAGAAATCAGAGTAGAATGTTACAAAGCATGAAAGTTGTTTAGTCATTTTTGACACTGACAATAGATTGAGCTTGAAATCAGGGACAAACAACACATCTTTAACAGTTTCATCATTTAGAATTTGTGCTTCTCTAGTATGTGAAATATCTGCCTTGGCTCCAGTAAGGATATTCACCATTTAATTTTATGTGTTAACTATCTTATGAAATTGTGAGAAAACACCTTTATGTGCTGCTACATGGTGTGTGGCACCAGAATCTATTACCCATTCGTGTGGAACAACATATGTTGATAAACAAGTAACTATACCTGACTTGTTGACCTGTTGGGAATCATGTGCTTCTTTATTTAGCAATGCCATGATCTGTCTGTACTCTTCTTAATTTTTTTGTAAAGTTATGAGCTGAAAAGTGATTATTAGATTGACCAGGATGCTATCCATATCCACCAAATCTTTCATGAGATTGATTATTAGTGAATGACTGATGTGATCCCCTTGAATTGCCACTTTAATTCTGTTAAAATTGGTCTTGGGCCTAACTCACACCCCAAAAGCTAGCTCAAGAGGAGGAGGATTGCCCAAGCCTTATAAGGAGACCACCCATCTCATTAACCACCAATATGGGACTTTCTTCTCTTTCTTCTAACATCCCTCTCACGCTCAGACCTTAACTGGGCGTGGAAAATCTCTCCCGAATCTCAATTTGAAGGCCCAACATTGGGTGAGATGGGTCTGTCTCTGATATCATGTTAAAATTAGTCTTGGGCCTAACTCACACCCAAAAGTTAGCTCATGAG
The DNA here is from genome assembly GCF_002878395.1 of Capsicum annuum. NCBI lineage: Eukaryota > Viridiplantae > Streptophyta > Magnoliopsida > Solanales > Solanaceae > Capsicum > Capsicum annuum. The sequence goes on from NC_061119.1 coordinate 219,017,885, forward strand.
GAGGAGGATTGCCCAAACTTTATAAGGAGACCACCCATCTCATTAACCACCAATATGGGACTTTCTTCTCTTTCTTCTAACAAATTCCCTTTCTTCTTAAATTTCCAATCTGCAGGATATCCTATCAGTTTATAACAAATATCTCTTATATGTCCATTGAGATGGCTGTAGTCACACTTCTTTCCTTTATAACCTTGACCACCATGGTTAGTTTCTGCAAAAGTTCTATTTGCCTGCATAGCTATAGGGTCAGTCTTATCACTGGTTATTGCAACACAAACTAGTTGCTGAATTTCATCCTCTACTATTATTGCATATGCTTGGTTAAGAGTAGGTGTCACCCCTTTCGTGAGTATCTGCCTTTTAGCTTGATCATAAGAGTCATTCAAACCATAATTGGACTAAATGATCTGCATAATGTCTAGATTTAGTACAATTACAAGATGGAGCTGGAATCACAACATCATACTCACACCAGAGATTCTTCAGTTTAGTAAAATATGCAGAAACAAAATCAGTTCCTTGATGAAGATTATTGATTTCTCTGTGCAGTTGATACAGTCTCATTCTATAAACTTTGTCAAACCTTTCCTTCAGGTCTCCCCATACCTCAAATTCACTTGTAGCATACACAATGCCACTTAGTAACTCAACACTTACAGAACTCATCAGCTATGATAATACAACTGCATTACATGTTTCCCATTTCTCATGTAGATCCTCTCTATATACATCCTTACTGCATATGCCAGTCACAAAACTGTATTTTCTCTTCCTTAGTAATGCTTATCCAACCAACTTAATTGGGATCAATGCAGCACCAACAACATTCGAGGCTCCCAAAAACAAAGGATCTGTAGTGTCAATTTTATGTTGAATACCTCTCAATATTGAGAGTCTTGTCATTAAATAGAAAATATTAAATGATTACATTCCTAAAGATCCATCTTCCTATCCCTAAAGATCAGCTTTTCTATCCTTCTAAATCTGCTATTCTATCCCACCAAATCTGCTCTAACTAAAGTCACTATTATCTCTTTAACTACCAAATTAAATCTATGTAATGACACTAATATACAACAATATATGATTACATTAATATACAATATTTACATCATGCTAACATCCCCCCTCAAATTGATGCTGGTAGATAACATCATATGTCCTAGACGCTTATGCCAAAGCTAAGTATTATTAGCCGTAGAAGTACAAGAAAAAGATATAATAGGAGGAATGGAAAATTGTATAGGAAACAATCTTCCAACTTTAGGCCCCTTTGCGATTATCGTCCCCGACACCTGATCCTGCACAAGACAACCATTACGAGAAAAATTTACATCACAATTGTCATCAACCAATTGTCCAACTAAAATAAGACTAGTTGAGAGCTTCGGTGAAACAAAAACATTCTTGAAAGTTGGAGCAATATCCCCAACCTTGGTAATGGGTAAATTACTACCATTAGCAACATGTATTTGTGATGAACCTTGATACTTACGAACATTTTTTAGCATGCTTATTGAGTTGGTCATATGATTGGAAGCACCAAAATCAACAATCCAAAAATTAGATTTAACATCAATACCTTGTAATCCCAATGTTGAAAAGGCTGATACGATCATTTGTTGTACCATTCCAAGAGTAAGAACTTGTCCTGAAGGTCCTGAAGTTGAGTTCTCAAGAGTGGAACTATTTATTACTGCATGAAAATTATTTACCTTATGATTCTGAGGGCGTGTGGGACATTCTTTGATAATGTGTCCTTGTTGTTTACAATAATTACAGAACTTCTTACCACAATTTCTAGCAATATGGCCATATTCCTTGCAATTGTAGCATTGAGTTCTATTCATATCCCTACTCATACCTTTACCTTGAGCAGCAAATGCAACAGCGACATCATTTCCTCTTCTGAAAGCATTTTGTGTGACAGAGCGCTGCTCTTCATGAAGCAATTCCCTAAAACAAACATCCAGGGAGGGAGACGGGTCACGATTCACCAAGTTAGAGCGAACACTCTCAAAATCAGAGCATAAATTCATCAAAAATTGATCTCACTTGCTTTTCTCATGCAACAACAACAACAACAACAAACCCAGTAGATTCCCACATCGTGGAGTCTGGGGAGGGTAGAGTGTGCACAGACCATACCACTACCTCTAACGAAGTAGAGAGGCTGTTTCCAATGCTTTGCTCATGAACTTGCTGAATTACAGAGAGAGATTTGGAATGTATTTTGGCATAAACAATATCTGTAAATTCAGCCCATAAGTTCTGAAATCCAGAATAATAATCCTGAATAGAAAGACCTCCTTGAGAGTAATTAGGAATTTCATACTCTAAGTGAAAGCACCGGGCACTATTATCTTGGTTGTAAACCTTTTGTAAATAATCCCACCTGACCGTAGCAGTCTTGTAAGGCCTGAGATTAGAAACAATAAGAGGGTTAATTGACCCTAAAAGCCATGTCATTACCCGAACATCTTTAATCTTCCATTCACCTAACTTTGTAGGATCAATATGGGCAGGATCGACTCCATATATATGGCCCCATAGTTTTTTTCCGGTGACAAATAATTGAAAATGAAACTCCCATGACAAAAAATTCTTTTCAGTGAAACGAACACTGAATGATTCAAACTGATATGAACTCATAATTATGAAAACTAGAAACACTAACTCAAAAAGAACAACCAAAATGACCAAGATCAAAGTCCTAGGTGTTAATTGTCGAGGAAAAATCAACAAAAATCGAAATTTTCAAAATAAATTTTGAAAGAAATCACAAATGAACTTTATGAAACAAGACAGCCAAGAGAAGGCTCTGATACCATGTCAATTTTTTGCTGAATACCTCTCAATATTGAGAGTCTTGTCATTAAATAGAAAATATTCAATGATTACATCTCTAAAGATCCGTCTTCCTATCCCTAAAGATCAGTTTTTCTATCCCTCTAAATCCGCTATTCTATTATACTAAATCTGCTTTTACTAAAGTCACTATTATTCTCTTTAACTAATAAATTAAATCTATGTAATTAAACTAATATACAACAATATATGATTACATTAATATACAATATTTACATCATGCTAACATGTAGGATTGTAAGGAATGGATCTTGGTCTTAACTCAACCTCAAAAGCTAGCTCATGAGGGGAGGATTGTCCAAGTCCATATAAGGAGACCAATTATCCTTCCTTTTTCCGATGTGGGATACTGAACACTTCCCCGCAGGCCCATACCGTGTTAACTGGAGCATGGACAGTATAATATGGGGTCCAACATCGGTGAACAAATATTTAGGATGAACCTGACTCTGATACCATGTGAGAATATAAGAGAAAAATATTATTGAATTGTTGTAACTATGTGATTACATTAAGACCCTATTTATAGACATTACATTCCAATCTTTTTCCTAATAGGACACTATATTATAATCCCTTTCCAAGTAGGATTCTATATGCTATTCCTATTCCTATTGCTATTCCTATTCATATTCTAACAGGATCGATTTTAGGTGCCATTACACTTCTACTCAAAAAATCACTCGAAAGCTTTCCAACTTCAGTTTACAAAATAGAGATCTGATTTCTCCTTGTTGCTCCCAGGATACAAGCTATATGCTTCTTTGAACCTCCATGGATCGGCGCTCTGATACCATGTTAAAATACTACACTACAATGCTCTCATACACGCACATAGCAGGAGCTTTAGTGCACCGCCGCCGTTTTATACTTCAAAAATGTTGTTAGGCGCGTGTTGGATTATTCAAAAGACAGGATTTTTGCAGAATGCACGCAACATAGCTCACAATACCATTGTATTCCTTGACTAATGTGCTCTTTCTTGACTCAAAGAAGGTATAAGAATATTGCATTAGTACTATATGAGTCATTTAAGATTATGATGGGAAGTGCTAGCCGTCTTTTTTTTTGTAAACATCCAGTAGTCCCAAAGTTGCTACAACACACTCCAACTTCACAGGGATCCTATTACCCCTGAACTCGATTTTAATATATTTGTCATCCTTTTATGCTGACGTGACACCTTTATTACATAAAATGGGGCCCACGTCAAAGCTGCGAAAATTTTAAATTATTTGAGTTTGTCTTTTAGTTGACTTTTTTTCTCTCATATACTTAAGTACTCTCTCCCTCCCTTTCAATTTATATATCCTTTTTAGTTTGTTTAAAAAAGAACAACATATTAAAATAGCTAATTTCGCAGATTTGCATATCAAACGATGACGAATTTCTACGTCACTTACTAAAATAGCTATTTTCGCAGATTTTCATATCACATGATGTGTTGGTGCAATATACAACAAAATTACAATATTTAAAGTTGAAATAGCAAAATGAATAAAAAGTGAAGAAAATAAGATAATCTTCTTCTTGGCTAAGGCGCGGATATATCGCTCTCTTTTAAGGAGATTCAAGCCCACTGCAGCATAATCCACACCGATCCAACAGTATCATCAACTCTCGACTTTTCCCCTCTAGGATACAACAATCCATGACGATATACAACTAAAACAACTCAGAATTAATCGAAAAATCCAAAGCTCCACCATAAAAAAGCACCTACCTTCAACATATAAAGATGACAAAAGGTTAGGAATTTGCTGCTACACTATGTGGCAATGAATAAGGAATTGCAGAACAAACGTACCAATGGAAATATAATGCATAATCATATTAAATGTCTTTGTATTTATCACTTATTAAAATGCAATTAATATTAAATGTCCTCGTCCAACCTTTTACTTTATTACATTAATAAAATGCAAAACGTACTAGTTATTGCCATGTGTTGTATGTCTTTTTAGTTGTAGATGACAAACACTATATGTGTATGTCACAGATTTGCATATCACAAGTCACATGATGTCTTCATCACTTATTAAAATAGCTAATTTACAAGATCTGCATATCCCATGATATCTTCATTATGAATGTTTATCAGGTATTGCCGACCTCTTGAAGGTGTCTTTTTCATTTGAAGGTGACAAATATTTGTCATTGGCTTTAGAAAAATACACTACAGGTAGCATCAAGTACCTTCGATCATGTTTCAAATATTGTAAGAAAAGCTTGCTGTGTAATTATTGTTGTTTCGGTAAACTACTAGTATTAATCTTTGAAAGATTTGTCATACAGGGAAATGAAACGAAATGCAGATAGCCAACCAACTGATCTACTAAGATTCTCCTACTTCGCACTTTTATTTCTTGGGAATTACCTCTGTCGTGCGTAGAGGTGTAAACTTTGTTATTTGCATGAACTTTGTTATTTGTATTTCATGCTTATTCTTTCCTATACGTGTTGTGACCTGAGTCCACAACTTGGACGAGATACAATGCTTAGAACCATAAGTGATCTCAAGTGGACCCTTGATACTGGCATAGTAAAATGAAAAAACTAAATATAAATTTGAAAATCTTGAAATAACTATCGGAAAAAACTAGACCGTCTGACTATGTCTGAAGGCCTCTACTACACTGATGAGTTTCTGGGGCTTGAGCCCCGGCGAACTCTAAACAACTGAAAGAAGGCTAGTAGGTAGTGGAGTGTAGTCTTGATTGTCGAGGGCCTATGTTTGTCGTTGAACTAGTTGTACTATCCTCCCCAAACCCCATTTGTGGAATTTCACCGGGCATGTTGTTTTTGTCGTCGTTATAAATGTTCATCAAAAGAGTGGAACATGCATCGATGTTTTTCTCAGATGTGTTTATCGCGTGCTGTATATTTTCCACCGTTGAGCCCAGAACTGTGCCCAAAAGTGGTCTCTATATATAGGAAAATGCATTTTGATAATAAAGAAGTATGAGACAAGTATTTTTTTTCCACAGTAAGCAATAAACTCATTTTTCTCATTTTGTTCCAATGGCTACTACCAACTCATCAGACAATGAAGTGATTGTGGCCATAGTGCCATTTCCTGATTACAGTCATGTGAATCAGCTCTTCATTCTTGCTCGCTTCATCGCTTCCCGTAATATACCAGTACACTTCCTCTCCCTTGCTGATCAGAACCAAGATTTGAAACTCCAGGTCCAAGGTTGTCTCGGGGCCTCAAACATCCATTTCGAAGACCTCATGAGACCTTCTCCGACGGAGAAAGATGATGCAGGCTGTGATCCGATTCTAATGTTCCTGAAAAAACTCAGGGAGCCCATTCATAAAACATGTGCTCAACTCTCAACCAAAGCAAAGAGATTAATCCTAATTCATGAATTTCTAATGACCGAACAGATTTGGAATGTCCATACATTCCCGAATGTCAAGTCTTATATCTTCCACGCTGGGTCGGCTTTTAACAGATATTATTACCTCCAACAAAGTATTCCTGATATAGTTGATGATGATCATGAGAAACTGGTCGAGCAAATGCACGATGAGTTTCAGTTGTTGGAGCCGTGTGTGAAACTGATGGTTAGAGTGGAGCATGAGTTGACGTTCCACTCAGGAGAAATCATAAACTCGTGTAAAGAAGTGGAAGGTAAATACATAAATTTACTAGCCAATGCAAAAGACAAGCCGTTATGGGCTTTTGGTCCATTTCGTATGTTGCTAGAATCGCATGAATCTAACTCTTCTTTGTCTAGCAACATGATTCGTAATGAATGCCTTGAATTTCTCGACAAGCAAGATGTTAACTCAGTAATATTCATCTCGTTTGGATCGACCACTACATTATCACAAGAGCAGATGAATGAGCTGGCTCTGGGTTTAGAACAAAGCAACCATAGATTTATTTGGGTACTAAGAAAAGGAGAAGTTATGGGAAATCTTACAGACAAAGTCGGAAAGATTGAGTTACCAGAAGGGTTTGAGGAGAGAGTGGTAGGAAAAGGAATGGTGGTAAATTGGGCACCACAGTTGGAAATCTTGAGGCATTCATCTACTGGTGGTTTTTTGAGTCATTGTGGGTGGAATTCATGTATCGAGAGCATCAGCATGGGAGTGCCTCTAGCAACTTGGCCAGTCAGTTACGATCAGCCATCTAACGCTATATATATAACGAATGTGCTGAAGATTGGAATATCTGTCAGGAGTTGGGCTCACCGTGAGGAATTGGTAACAGCAACAACCATTGAGAAAGCTGTGAAGACGTTGATGGGCACGACAGAAGGGGAAGAGATGCGGCAATGGGCAGTGGAGTTGAGCAAAAAGATCAAGAGCGCTGTTAGCCATGGAGGACCTGCACTCATGGAAATGGAATCTTTCATTTCAAATATTATCAAATAACTTCCTGTTTGTGTTTGTGTGTGGGGGGTTCTCTTTTATAATATTGTATCCTAAAAATCAGTGAAGGTAGGTTGTTGTCTCTAAGTTCTATTATCCTCCCTTGGAATAAACTTGATGGCCAAAGCCAGAAGTCTTATATGGCTAATAAGCGTGTATCAGATATGTTGACATTTGAGAATTTCTAGTAGCTCTTTACTTCTCATAATCTTCATATCCAAATTGAAGAGTGTTTTAAGAACATTGTCTACCATTTGTCTCACTAAAATCACTAAACTATGTGATAAAAAGGTACCTTCGAAACTCAAAGAGAGATAAGTTCTATAGAGTGATGATCAGATCGACGTTGTTGTATGGAGCGGAGCGTTGGCTAGTCAAAATCTCCCATATCCAGAAGATGCATGATGCATGTTCTGGAGATGAGGATGTTGGGGTGAATGTGTGGATATATTAGGAGTGATAGGATTAGAAATAAGGATACTCAGAAAAAGGTGGGAGTGACTTCCACGTTAGACAAGATGAGGGAAGCGAGATTAAGATGATTTCGACATGTGAAGAGGAGATGCACAGACGCTCTAGTGAGAAAGTACGAGAGGCTGGATATAGAAGTTATGGGGAGAGGTAGAGGTAGGTTGAATAAATAAGTATGGTGCAACTTCAGGTTACCGAGTACATAACATTAGATAGGAGGGTGTGGACACATATTAGGCTAGAAGGCTAGTCGGTAGTAGAGTGTTGTCTTGATTTTCGAGGGCCTCAGTTGATCTATATTTGTCGTTACGTTGTACTAGTTGTATTATTGTAACTCTTGTTTTTCATATTATCATCGTCTGTTGTTTATTTTGTTTTCGATTATCACACTATTATGTCACTGTTCTTGTTACTTTTTTGTAGGAATTGTTCGGCTTCCCTTAGTAGTTGCTATGTTTTCTTCACTGTTTCCTTCTTCTTCGTACTTGGATCTGCTGCACTTGTGAAATTTCACCGGATATGTTGTTGTCGTCGTCGTTGTCATTATAAATGTTAATCAAAAGAGTGGGACATGCATTGATGTTTTTCTCAAATGCGTGTATTGCATGTTGTATATTTTAATGTTATTTACTTGTTGATAATAAAGAAGTATGAAACAAATACTTCATTCCACAGTAATCACCAAACTCATTTTTCTCATCTTGTTCCAATGGCTACTACCAACTCATCAGACAATGAAGTGATTGTGGCCATAGTGCCATTGCCGGATTACAGCCATGTGAATCAGTTCTTTGTTCTTGCTCGCTTCATCGCGTCCCATAATATACCAGTATACTATCTCTCCGTTGCTGATATAAACCAAGATTTGAAACTCCGCTTCCATGGTGGTCTCGGAGCCTCAAACATCCATTTCGAGGACCTCTTAGTAAAAGATGATGATCCAGCTGGCCGCGATCCGGTTCTTATGTCTCTGGAAAAACTCAGGGAGCCCGTTCTTAAAACATGCTTTGAACTCACCACCAATGCAAAGAGGTTAGTCGTAATTCATGACAATATAATGACCCAACATATATGGGAAGTACATACATTCCCGAATGTCAAGGGTTATATCTTCCATTGCGGGTCGGCTTTTAACAGATATCACTTTGTCCAACAAGGTATTCCTGATATAGTTGACGATGATCATGTCAAACTGGTCGAGCAAATGCACGATGAGCTTCTATTTCTAGATCCGCATGGGAAATTGTTGGTTAGAACGGAACATGAGATGGAGTTCCACTCGGGAGAAGTCATAAACTCGTGTAAAGAAGTGGAAGGTAAGTACATAGATTTACTTGCCAAAGGAAAACGCAAGCCGTCTTTGGCTTTTGGTCCATTTCATATGTTGGTAGAATCACACGACTCTATCTCTTCTTCGTCTAGCAACATGACTCGTCATGAATGCCTGGAGTTTCTTGACAAGCAAGATACTAGCTCAGTCATATTCGTCTCGTTTGGATCGACCACTACATTATCACAAGAGCAAGTCAATGAGCTCGCTCTGGGTTTAGAACAAAGCAACCATAGATTTATTTGGGTACTAAGAAAAGGATCTGACGATAAGGAGAAACTTAGAGAGAAAGACGAAAATATTGATCAACTACCAGAAGGGTTTGAAAAGAGAGTAGAAGGGAGAGGAATGGTGGTAAATTGGGCACCACAGTTAGAAATCTTGAGTCATCCATCTACCGGTGGTTTTTTGAGTCACTGTGGGTGGAATTCTTGTCTAGAGAGCATTAGCATGGGAGTGCCTCTAGCAACTTGGCCAATCAGTTTCGAGCAGCCATCTAACGCTGTACTTCTAACAAATGTGCTGAAGATTGGAATATCTGTCAAGAGTTGGGCTCACCGTGAGGAATTGGTAACAGCATCAACCATTGAGAAAGCTGTGAAGACGTTGATGGGCACGGAAGAAGGGGAAGAGATGCGGCAAAGGGCAATGGAATTGAGCAAAAGGATCAAGAGCTCTGTCAGCGACGGAGGACCTGCACGCAAGGAAATGGAATCTTTCATTTCAAATATTATCAAATAACTTCCTGTTTGTGTGTGTGTGTGTTTAAAGTCACTTAATTGTAATTCAATGCCACTTCACAAAATAGTTTGTTCTATACATATATATATCTTGGAGGTAGACTCAAGTTGATCAATTCTGTGTTGGACTCGTCGCCTACTTATGTCATGTCTCTTCCCCATTCCAACTAAAGTGGCCAAAACGTTGGACAAGTACGTCCAGACGGACCATTGGTGCCCTAATGTTGTATCTAGTCCATATGGAACCTCAGTGTGGAGAACGATGAGGAACATTATTAAACGAGTTAACAGAATTGGTTGAGGCAGATGAATTAGGAGAATTATGTAAAATCACCTCAAAGAGTGTCGGCAGGGAATGGGAATCCTAGAAAAGATCGATCGAGACTCCCTCCACGGTCCCATGATGATCTCTATACGTACTTGTCCTGATTGTTCGTCCACTTCAAACGTTCAAAACAAACCATCAAGGACTTTCTCACCAAATAACTTCACCCTGAGACGGAGGGACAATCACCTCAAAGAGTGTCGGCAGGGTATAGGAATCCTAGAAAAGATCGATTGAGACTCTCTCCACGGTCCCATGATGATCTCTATACGTACTTGTCCTGATTGTTCGTCCACTTCAAATGCTCAAAACAGACCATCCTGATAATGAAACTAAGGACTTTCTCACCAAACAATTTCACCCTATGTATGAGTAGTCACTATCTTGAGCCGGGGGTCTATCGGAAATAGTCTTGCTACTTCTCCGGAGGTAGTGGTATGGATTGTGTACATCTTACCCTCCCCAGACCTCACTATGTGGGAATAAACTGGGTTTGTTGTTGTTGTTGTTGTTGTATGAGTAGTCACTGTCTTCCACTTAATCATGTCGGTAATCATTTACTCATCGATTTTATCAATTTTTCCTTCGCGCTCATTCATATAAATATTGAATCTTTTCCACTTTCCAACCTAATGAAGTGAAAATATCCTTAAGATTGTTGGAAAATTCCAGAAATCGCGGAAATTTTCACTATCGTTTATAATTAAATAATAGAGAAAATGCACTATTTCGACCCTGAACTATAAACGAATGCACTATTTCCACCCTGAACTATAAATGAAATTGTTGAGACACACTCCAACTTAAAGGGGGTCCTATTACCCCTGGACTAATTAAAACCGTATTTTTGGGAACCTTAAGGACTACGTGGCACGCTGTGTGAATCAACATATTGAAGGTCCTCGTAGGCACACGTCTGTGCCACGTAGGCATTTAAGGTTGTCAAAAATACGATTTTAATTAGTTCAGGGGGTAATAGGACCTTCTTTAAGTTGGAGTGTGTCTCAGCAATTTCGTTTATAGTTCTGAAAATAGGGCATTTACTCTAAATAATGCAAAGGATGGAAAAAGGGTAGAATGTTAGCAAGCTGCCAACCTCTTGTCCAACCTTTTACATGTAAAAAGACAAATGTACTAGGTATTGTCAAGTGATTTATGTCTTGTAAATTGTAGATGACAAATATTTCTCATTGGCTTTTGAAAAATACACTACAGGCAGCATCAAGTTCCCTCATCATCTTACTATTTTCCTTTTTAGTTCATTCCAAAAAAAATAACCCTTTCCCTTTTTAGCAGCTATTTAATTTCAAAACGCAGGTTAGAACGGTGGGAGTAGACTCGGAGCATTTCCCGATGGAGATCGGGTAGCACCAGGGATCGACTGTTAATATGTTCTTATTTGTCTTTGTGATGGATGAATTGACGTGATACGTTCAAGATGAGGTATATTAGTGTATGTTGTTTGGGGATAACATAGTGCTGATTGATGAGACACGTAGTCAAGTAAATGTTAATTTGGAGATGTGGAGGCAAATTCTGGAGTCTATAAAGTTCAGGGTACGATGTTTTCTTCACTGTTTCCTTCTTCTTTGTACTTGGATCTGCTGCACTTGAGTCGAGGGTTTTTTTGGAAACAGTCTTTCTACCTCCACGAGGTAGTGATAAGATCCGATGTATACTCTACCCTCCCCAGACCCCACTTGTGAAATTTCACCGTCGTTGTCGTCGTCATTATAAATGTTCATCAAAATAGTGGGACATGCATTGACATTTTTCTCAGATGTGTTTTATGTTTAAATGCTTCTTGACAAGAAAAAAGTACTCTATGAGACAAAGTATTTTCCACCGTTGAGCCCAGAATTTTGCCCAAAACTAGCACTGAAATGACCAAATTGTCACAACCCGAGCCGGGGCACTGGCCTCGACAGGCATCCCGAACCACAAAGGCCCGAAAGACCCCTGTAACGGCTCAACCCACTAGTGATATTGTCCGCTTTGGGCCAGGCCCGCATGGCTTTAAAACACATCACTAGGGAATAAGGCTTGCTTACTTATATACCCAGCATCCCTCCTGTGTTTTTTTGATGTGAGACTCCTTATCCTATGTTGGGGTATTACACAAATTTTCTACAGGAGGAAGCAGACGCGCTCAACTCTCACTTCTTATAGAGTACAATGCATGTCGATAAGAAAGATGTACGAGACAAGTATTCTATCCCACAGTAAGCAATAAACTCACTTTTCACATCTTGCTCCAATGGCTACCAACTCATCAGACAATGAAGTGATTGTGGCCATGGTGCTGTTTCCTGAGTATAGCCATCTCAATCAACTCTTCATTCTTGCTTGCTTCATTGCCTCCCATAACATACCAGTACACTTCCTCTGCCTTGCTGATTGGAACGAAGATCTGAAACTGCGTGTCCAAGGTGGTCTCGAGGCCTCAAACATCCATTTTGATGACCTATCGATACCTTCTTCTCCGACAGAAAAAGATGATGCTGGCCGCGATGGTGTACCTCCGGTTATGATGCTTCTGAGAAAACTCACAGAGCCTATTCATAAAATATGCCGTGAACTCACCACCAATGAGATGGAATAAAATATAACTGGGAGCCCGATTTTATGGGTCACCGCGACGCGCCACTATCGCAGTGGCTCACTAGAAATTGACGAATGGTATTTTTAGGGTCACCGCGATGCGAAACCATCGCTTTGTCCCACCGGTTGGGACCTGGAACTTCAGCGCGCGCTCCGTAATCGCGCTAGGCTACTGAAATTTGACAATTGTTAAATAGACCACCTCCGTGACACGCCAAGCACTAAAATGACGGTGTTTTACGACTAGGGCTTAAATTAACCATAACATCTTGTCTGGGTATCGAATTTGGGCGAATCTTATATCGACGGAAAGCTCATTCAATTTCCCACACTATATAATTGATTAACATGGAAAATTTGCATAGGATTTATGGATTTTGGATCATCTACGTATAGAAACGATGGTTTTTCGTTCTAGTCCAAAATGCGGGGTGTTACAGTGAATTTACAGAACAACATCTCATAAGCACTTTTACCTCCAATAGATGAAGAAGGTAACTTGTTCATAAGATAGACTGCAACCTTGACATTTAATCCCCAAAACTTGATAGGCATTAGAGACTAAAACCTGATAGCTCTGGCAATATTCAGTATCTATCTGTGCTTTCTTTCAACAATCCCATTCCGTTGTGGTGTGTAAGGTTAACTACTTTGATGTAATATACCCAAGGCTTGACACAACTCTTTACACTATGAGTTAATACACTCTGTTCCATTATATGATCTGAGAACCTTTATTTGAGCACCAAACTGATTTTTTTTATCATGTTCAAGAAACTCTTAATCGCCACAATACATTTAGATTTCAACTGCATCAAGTGAAGCCAAGTGTATCTAGTATGATCATCTACTAAAGTCAGAATGTAGTGTTTCTTATCAAAAGTGGGGACTTTATAAGGTCTCCAAAGGTCCATATGTACTACATCTACTTCTACAACCCTAGAATCATTGGTAGGCAATGACAGTCTAGTTTGTTTTACTAGTGGACAAACATGACACTTATTTAGAATTTCTAAGTTTTTCTTGTGTCTTAGTAAACTAAGTGACTGTAGAACCTGAGAAGAAGGGTTCCCTAGCCTCCTATGCCATAAGTTACAGTATTGCACATCTACTTCTGCAACCAGCAACTTTTGAGGACTTCCTCCATGTACATCATTCAACCCATAGACTTTCTTAAGGATGTACAATCTTCCTTTCTCCTTACCAATCCCCTTCACCTTACCAGTGTGAAGGTCCTGAAATACACAGAAATCAGAGTAGAATGATACAAAGCATGAAAGTTATTTAGTCATTTTTGACACTGACAATAGATTGAGCTTGAAATCATTGACAAACAACACATCTCTAACAGTTTCATCATTTAGAATTTGTGCTTCTCCAATATGTGAAATATCTTCCTTGGCTCTAGTAAGGAGATTCACCATTTAATTTTATGTGTTAACTATCTTATGACATTGTGAGAAAACACCTTTATGTGCTGCTACATGGTGTGTGGCACTAGAATCTATTACCCATTCGTGTGGAACAACATGTGTTGATAAACAAGTAACTATACCTGACATGTTGACCTGTTTGGAATCATGTGCTTCTTTATTTAGCAATGCCATAATCTGTCTGTACTCTTCTTCTGAGAAACCTTGTGCTTTGGCTATCACAACATTGTTGATGTCCTTGCTCTCTTGGCTATTAGATGGACCTGCTGAACTTGTATCCTCTCCTGACTAATTTCCAGTAAAGTTATGAGCTGAAAACTAATTATTAGATTGACCAGCAGCCTGGTATCCATATCCACCAAATCTTCCATGAGATTTATTATTAGTGAATGACTGATGTGATCCCCTTGAATTGCCACTGCAATTCCCTTTTTTCTTAAATTTCCACTCTGCAGGATGTCCTATCAGTTTATAACAAATATCTCTTATATGTCCACTGAGATGGCAGTAGTCACACTTCTTTCCTTTATAACCTTGACTACCATAGTTAGTTTCTACAAAAGTTCTATTTACATGCATAGCTATAGGGTCAGTCTTATCACTGGTTATTTCAACACAAGCTAGTTGCTGAATTTCATCCTCTACAATCATTGCATATGCTTGGTTAATAGTAGGTGTCACCCCTTTCATGAGTATCTGTCTTTTAGGTTGATCACAAGATTCATTCAATCCATAATTGGACTAAAAGATTGGCATAATCTCTAGATTTAGCACAATTACAAGATGGAGCTGGAATCACAGTATCATACTCACAGCAGAGATTCTTCAGTTTAGTAAAGTATGCAGAAACAGAATCAGTTCCTTGATGAAGATTATTGATTTCTTTGTGCAGTTGATACAGTCTCATTCTATTAACTTTGTCAAACCTTTCCTTGAGGTCCTCCCTTACCTCAAATGCACTTGTAGCATACACAATGCCACTTAGTAACTCAGCACTTACTGAACTCATCAGCCATGATAATACAACTGCATTACATGTTTCCCAATGCTCATGTAGATCCTCTCTATATACATCCTTACTGCGTGTGCTAGTCACAAAACTGTATTTTCTCTTCCTTAGTAATGCTTATCCAACCAGCTTAATTGGGATCAATGCAGCACCAACAACATTTGAGGCTCCCAAAAACAAAGGATCTGTAGTGTCAATTTTCTGTTGAATATCTCTCAATATTGAGAGTCTTGTCATTAAATAAAAAATATTCAATGATTACATCCCTAAAGATTCATCTTCCTATCCCTAAAGATCAACTTTTCTATCCCTCTAAATCTGTTATTCTATCCCACCAAATCTGCTCTTACTAAAGTCACTATTATTCTCTTTAACTACTAAATCAAATCTATGTAATTACACTAACATACAATAATATATGATTACATTAATATACAATATTTACATCATGCTAACATCCCCCCTCAAATTGATGCTGGTAGATAACATCATATGTCTTAGACGCTTATGCCAAAGCTCAGTCTTATTATCCGTAGAAGTACAAGAAAAAGATATAACAGGAGGAATGGAAAATTGTATAGGAAACAATCTTCCAACTTTAGGCCCCTTCGCGATTATTGTCCCCGACACCTGATCCTACATAAGACAACCATTACGAGAAAAATTTACATCACAATTGTCATCAACCAATTGTCCAACTGAAATAAGACTAGTTGAGAGCTTCGGTGAAACAAAAATATTCTTGAAAGTTGGAGCAAAATCCCCAACCTTGGTAATGGGTAAATTACTACCATTAGCAACATGTATTTGTGATGAACCTTGATACTTATGAATATTTTTTAGCATGCTTGTTGAGTTGTTCATATGATTGGAATCACTAAAATCAACAATCAAAAAATTAGATTTATCATCAATACCCTGTAATCCCAATGCTGAAAAGGCTGATACGATCATTTGTTATACCATTTCAGGAGTAAGAACTTGTCCTGAAGGTCCTGAAGATTAGTTCTCAAGAGTGGAACCATTTATTGCTTGTCACGACCCGAACCAGGGCCTGGCCGTGATGAGCATTTTGAACCATGAAGGCCCAAAACACCCCTATTTGTTTGGTAATCATGCACCTAATTCATATGGTTAAAGTAATGCGGAAGAAACACAATAATTCGGAAACATGGTCATAAATATGAAAAGAAACAATAACGGGGAAATAAGGTTCCCCCAACATCAATCAACCTCTAAGCAACTGTCTGCGAAAATCTCTAACAAATGACTGAGTCAAGTAACTGTATATAAACTGGGACAAGGCCCCCAGTAGACCCCAAAACTAAATATAAGATAAAAGGACTGCAGGACATAAGACCTTCCGAAACATAGAAGGCTCACCACTTGTCTCTGCAACTCTATCTAATGATCTACTGATTCTCTTGACCCCTAGACTGGGCCTCTGAACCTGAGAGGTTGGAGAGGGGAGGGGGTCAGCACAAAAGTACTGGCACGCAAAGATATCAAAACAAAACATAATATTCTTAAAAAATGTAGTTGAGATCCATTATAAAGCAATTTCATATCAAATCATTTGAAAACACATGGGCATAATGCAATAGTTTCTCAACAACAATGAAATGCAACTGAGCTAGGTGGAATATCCTACATAATTTACACCAACTGTCCATCCTCGGTTGCCTTCGAGATTAGAGTATAAGTGAGGGAGAGACACACAAGACCACGAAGCATGGTGTCTCGATCCAATGGTAGTGCCCAAGATCACTTAGCCCGGGATCCTACCTATGATCCTAATTTGGGAATGACATAAAGTCAAGTACTCAAGATCACTTAGCCTGGTACCAAATTCCCATGTCAGCAAACACGGTTTCCAGCGATGAGCCCTTACACTCAAACGCCTTCTTCGGGCATCCACCTATCTCATGTAAAATCAATGCATTCCAATTTCATCTGATTCAATCACATATCATATTCTGTAGTGTATCTTCATACCCGACTTGCAAGCCATCAATATCACATTATTCTTCTCATTAAACCATTGTATTCAACATGAATAACCTTCTTGTTTTCAAGTC
Organism: Capsicum annuum; assembly: GCF_002878395.1. Taxonomy (NCBI): domain Eukaryota; kingdom Viridiplantae; phylum Streptophyta; class Magnoliopsida; order Solanales; family Solanaceae; genus Capsicum; species Capsicum annuum. The sequence continues at coordinate 219,035,126 of NC_061119.1, forward strand.
AAAATCATATCAATTCTCAAAACATTTCATGTCATGCTCTTCAAGAAGTTTTCAAATAATTTACATCATATGAACATTTAAAATAAATTCACATCAAGAGAGGAAATTTCATATCATTCATGCTCTCAAGTTAACATCTTTTCAAAATACATGCATATACATATATCATATGGCAAATCACTTTGGGAGTAGGCCTAAGGGCCAAATCAATATCATAAAACATTTAAAATATAGTCATATTCGTAATTTCAAAACCCCCATTTGTAAAACATGAATTTAAAGACCCATGAGATTTTCGGATAACCCTACGTACCTCGATTACTATGAATATTAGATGCTTCTTGAAGCCTACGCTGAGAGGATTCCAAATATGCAATTAGTTCCTAAAACCCCCGGTTGAATCTTGAGTTGCTTGGGTTTTTATTTTGAAACCCTAAGGAGAATCCTTGAGCACTTTTGATGAATGAAAGTGTATTTTGGGGTCCTTGGAACTGAACTTCGTGTTTTAGGGCTAAGTAAGGGTGGAAAAGGACCATTTTGCCCCAAAAATGGAGTGTTTAAGTCACTTAAATTCTTTACATAGGCGCCGCCCATCCCATCTCCTATGTTCACATAGGTGCCGCCTAGGCTATCGCCTGTGTTTACATAGGCGCCACCTAGGCTATCTCCTATGTTTACATAGGCGCCGCCTAGGTTTTCAGTGGCCATGGGTGATTGGTTAGGCGACGCATATCACTTTGAAAGGCCATAACTTCTTGCTCGGGTGTCGGATTTTAGCAAAATTGCTATCGTTGGAAAGCTAACTCGAAGACCTATCATTTAACACATAGTAGGATCCCTAATTCAACATATTCAGAGAGTTATGGTCGATGGAAGCTGACATAATTTATAATGTCCACTAAAACTTAGTCGATCGAAATAGTTTCAACTCGTCCTTGAGTTGAAGGACCTCTATGGTCTAAATTCAAGCTTGAATGGATTCACATGATACACAAATAATTAACATGCCGTATTGGCATAGGATTTTATGGCTTCGGGGTTTATCAACACATCGGAATCGTGGTCTATATTGTAGCCCGAAATGCAGGGCGTTACATTGCTACATGAAAATTATTTACCTTACGATTCTGAGGGCGTGTGGGACACTCTTTGATAATGTTTCCTTGTTGTTTACAATAATTACAGAACTTCTTGCCACAAGTTCTAGCAATACGGCCATATTCCTTGCAATTGTAGCATTGAGTTCTATTCATATCCCTACTCATACCTTTACCTTGAGCAGCAAATGTAACAACGACATCATTTCCTATTCTAAAGCATTTTGTGTGACATAACACTGCTCTTCACGAAGAAATTCCCTAAAACAAACATTCAGGGAGGGAGACGGGTCACAATTCATCAAGTTAGAGCGAACACTCTCAAAATCAGAGCGTAACTTCATCTAAAATTGATATCACTTGCTTTGCTCATGCAACAACAACAACAACAGCAACAACAGCAACAACAAACCCAGTAGATTCCCACATCATGGGGTCTGAAGAGGGTAGAGTGCATGCAAACCATACCACTACCTCTAACGAAGTAGAGAGGCTGTTTTCGATGCTTTGCTCATGAACTTGCTGAATCACAAAGAGAGATTCGGAAGGTATTTTGGCATAACAGTATCTGTAAATTCAGTCCATAAGTTCTGAAATACAGAATAATAATCCTGAATAGAAAGATCTCCTTGAGAGTAATTAGCAATTTCATACTCTAAGTGAAAGCGCCGGGCACTATTATCTTGGTTGTAAACCTTTTGTAAATAATCCCACATGGCCTTAGCTGTCTTGTAAGGCCTGAGATTAGAAACAATAAGAGGTTCAATTGACCCTAAAAGCCATGTCATCACCCGAGCATCTTTAATCTTCCATTCACCTAACTTTGTAGGATCAGTAGGGGCAGGATCGACTTTATATATATGGCCCTATAGTTCTTTTCCAGTGACAAATAACTGAAACTGAAACTCCCATGACGAAAAATTCTTTCCAGTGAAATGAACACTGAATGATTGAAACTGATATGAACTCATAATTATGAAAACTAGAAACACTAACTCAAAAAGAATAACCAAAATGACCAAGATCAAAGTCCTAGGTGTTAATTGTCGAGGAACAATCAACAAAAACCAAAATATTCAAAATAAATTTTGAAAGAAACCATAAATGAACTCTATGAAACAAGACAGCCAAGAGAAGGCTCTAATACGATGTCAATTTTCTGCTGAATACCTCTCTATATTGAGAGTCTTGTCATTAAATAGAAAATATTCAATGATTACATCCATAAAGATCCGTCTTCCTATCCCTAAAGATAAACTTTTCTATCCCTCTAAATCCACTATTCTATCCCACCAAATCTGCTCTTACTAAAGTCACTATTATTCTCTTTAACTACTAAATTAAATCTATGTAATTACACTAATATACAATAATATTTGATTGCATTAATATACAATATTTACATCATGATAACATGTAGGATTTGTAAGGAATGGATCTTGGGCTTAACTCAACCTCAAAAGCTATCTCATGAGGGGAGGATTGTCCAAGTCCATATAAGGAGATCAATTATCCATCCTTTTTCCGATGTGGGATACTGAACACTTCCCCGCAGGCTCATACCACGTTAACTGTAGCATGGACAATATAATATGGGGTCCAACATCAGTGAACAAAGATTTAGGATGAACCTGGCTCTGATACCATGTGAGAATATAGGAGAAAAATATTATTGAATTGTTGTAACTATATGATTACATTGAGACCCTATTTATAGACATTACATTTCAATCCTTTTTCTAATAGGACACTACATTAAAATCCCTTCCCAAGTAGGATTCTATATGCTATTCCTATTCCTATTGCTATTCCTATTCATATTCTAACAGGATCGATTTTAGGTTCCATTACACTTCTACTCAGAAAATCACTCAGATGCTTTCCAACTTCAGTTTACAAAATAGAGATCTGATTTCTCCTTGTTGCTCCCAGGATACAAGCTATATGCTTCTCTTGGATCGACGCTCTGATACCATGTTAAACTACTATACTACAATGCTCTCATACACGCACATAGCAGGAGCTTTAGTGCACTGCTGCTATTTATACTACAAAAATGTTGTCAGGCGTGTGTTGGATTATTCAAAAGAAAGGATTTTTACAGAATCCGAGCAACATAGCTCACGATACCATTGTATTCCTTGACTAATGTGCTCTTTCTTGACTCAAAGAAGGTATAAGAATATTGCATTAGTACTATATGAGTCATTTAAGATTATGATGGGAAGTGCTAACCGTCTTTTTTTTTTTTAAACATACAGTAGCCCCAAAGTTGCTACGACATACTCCAACATCACATGGATCCTATTACCCTGAACTCGATTTTAATATATTTGTCATCCTTTTATGCTGATGTGGCACCTTTATTGCATAAAATGGATCCCACGTCAAAGGTGCGAAAATTTTAAATTATTTGAGTTTGTCTTTTAGTTGACTTTTTTTCTCTCATATACTTAAGTACTCTCTCCCTCCCTTTCAATTTATATATCCTTTTTAGTCTTTTTAAAAAAGAACAACATATTAAAATAGCTAATTTCGCAGATTTGTATATCAAATGATGACGAATGTCTACATCACTTATTAAAATAGCTATTTTCGCAGATTTGCATATCACTTGATGTGTTGGTGCAATATACCACAAAATTACAATATTTACAGTTGAAATAGCAAAGTGAATAAAAAATGAAGAAAATAAGATAATCTTCTTCTTGGCTGAGGCGCGGATATCTCACTTTCTTTTAAGGAGATTCAAGCTCACTGCGGCATAATCCACACCGATCCAGCAGTATCATCAACTCTCGACTTTTTCCCTCTAGGATACAACAATCCATGACGATATACAACTCAAACAACTCCGAATTAATCGAAAAATCCAAAGCTCCCCCACAAAAAAAGCACCTTCCTTCAACATATAAAGATGACAAAAGGTTAGGAATTTGCTGCTACACTATGTGGCAATGAATAAGGAGTTGCAGCACAAACATACCAATGCAAATACAATGCATAATCATATTATTACATGCAATTAATAGTAAATGCTAATCCTGACATGCTGTCTTTGTCACTTATTAAAATGCAATTAATATTAAATGACCTCGTCCAACCTTTTACTTTATTACATTAATAAAAAGCAAAACGTACTAGTTATTGCCATGTGTTGTATGTCTTTTTAGTTGTAGATGACAAACACTATATGTGTATGTCACAGATTTGCATATCACAAGTCACATGATGTCTTCATCACTTATTAAAATAGCTAATTTACAAGATCTGCATATCCCATGATATCTTCATTATGAATGTTTATTAGGTATTGCCAACCTCTTGTACAACTTTTACTTTTAAAAAGAAAAATGTACTAGGTATTGCCAATTAGTGTTGTATGTCTTTTTCATTTGAAGGTGACAAATATTTGTCATTGGATTTAGAAAAATACACTACAGGTAGCATCAAGTACCTTCAATCATGTTTCAAATATTGTAAGAAAAGCTTGCTGTGTAATTATTGTTGTTTCAGTAAACTACTAGTATTAATCTTTGAAAGATTTTTCATACAGGGAAACAAAACGAAATGCAGATAGCCAACCAACTGATATACTAAGATTCTCCTACTTCGCACTTTTATTTCTTGGGAATTACCTCTGTCGTGCGTAGAGGTGTAAACTTTGTTATTTGTATTTCATGCTTATTCTTTCCTATACGTGTCGTGACCTGATTCCACAACTTGGACGAGATACAATGGTTAGAACCATAAGTGATCCCATGTGGACCCTTGATACTGGCATAGTAAAATTAAAAAACTAAATAAATTTGAAAATCTTGAAATAACTATCGGAAAAAACTTGACCATCTGACTATGTCTGAAGGCCTCTACTGCACTGATGAGTTTCTGGGGCTTGAGCCCCAGAGAACTCTAAAAAAATGAAAGAAGGCTAGGCTTAATGCCTCAGTTGCGACGGTTTGGGCGAGGGTTCGTCACTGGCGCGACGGGAGCGACGGTCCGTCGGCCATCCCGTCGCACTTTGGCAGTTCGAACAGCTCACTGTAAAACGGCCATAACTTCTTATTCTGTTATTGGATTTTGGTGAAATTGATATCGTTGGAAAGCTAATTCGATTATCTATCTGAGATCTCAAAAATTTGTAGTATAACGAAAGATATTCTCATTTGAAGTTGACTATAATTATATCCTTCTCAAGAATTCAATCGGTAAGGAATGTTTTGATTCGCCTAATAGATAGGACGTATTTGGGACCTTAATTCACATCAACATTATCTTGATCATGAAACTACCAAAGAACCATGTTTACTATGCATAATCTTGAAACATGGCGCTAATATTGATTTGCATTTTTTGGGGTATTACAAAGCATATCCATCCATGGAGGCCCAGGCGCCCATTTGTATCTGGTAATCATGAACAATGCTCATAAAATAAAGAAAGGATGCGGAAACATAAATCATTATGGAATCATGGATATGTTATAAATCAAGTACAACAATACGAAAGGGAACCCATCAACATCTAAACAACATCTATTTTCAGTCTGCGAAATCTCCACTACATTCGAAATTAACAAACTGTCTGAAACTGAGACAAAGCCACCAGTGAACCTAAACCAAAGTACATAACAAATGTATAGAAAGAAATAGGCCTCCCGAAATAAAGAAGGCTCACCAACTGCACACTTCTATCTGATAATTCTACGGCTTAGCAGAACCTCTAGTCTAAGCCTCAAACCCTGAAATATAGGGGTTAATACAATTGTACTGGTACGCAGAGCAATCCAAAATAATGTACTTTTATATAAAACATAGGTGAGAGCATTTTATAAAATATCATGCATGAAATAATTTAAAATACATGGGCAACTTAAAATAATCATTCAAGCAAATCTGTAGATGTAAAACAATTATTTATTTTACTTCTGAGCTAGGTGGTACACCCTACAAGTCTAACACGGAATGACCTTCTCTATTTAGTAATCATGCACAACATTCATATAATAAAAGAAGATGCGGAAACATAATCTGCTACAGAAACATGGTCAATTCTGAATTCAACATAAGTATGGAAACTGTAAATCAACTACATCTAAATAACATCTGACTCGGTTTGTGAAATCTCTACTACATGAAAATATGACAACCGTCTGAAACTGGGACAAGGCCCCCAGTAGACCACAACTGAAATAAGTGACATAATCTGAAAAGACAGGCCTTCTGAAATAGATAAGGCTTACCACTGCATAATCTAATCAGCTGTCTGAATTATCTACTACTTATCCAGACCCTTAGACTGAGTCTCATAACCTGAGAGGTAGGGGGAGGAGGGGGGGTTAATCCAGATGTACTGGTACGCAGAGCATATCCAAAATAATCATTTATTATTCAACATATATGAGACCAATTTAAAATAGTTCATAAGTATATCATATAGTACGACTTCACATGGGCATTGTAAAGACTCTGTAATAATTATCTCAACTCTGAGAAATCTATGTTACTTCTGCACTAGGTGGTATACCTTACAACTCTGAAAAATTCCATTGGCTATATGGAAAATGCAATTAACTCAGCAGCGAAGCCCCCAACCCAAGTGTGCCTCAAGGGTCGGAGTCTCTAAATCTACTACGCCACACGACCGTCGCCAGCGTACAATAATAATCTACCTGTATCGGCAAATACGGTTTCAAGCTAAGAGTTGCTTGAACTCGCGCCTTCTTTGGGTAACCATCTAACCCTCTTTAAGCCTTTTTTTAGAACTCTATCAAAACAAACAGTCACTGAAAATATACTCTAAAAATATGCTCTAAAAACATAATCTGTTATGGCATAAATACATATGGTATCATCATACCATTGACTTGCAAGTCACATCTCTAGCCATTATTAGTCTATCGTAAATCTCTGTTTTCAAAACACAAGTTGTGGGACCACCATTTCAATAATTCAATTCAAAGAAACTCTTTCTCAAACCTCATGTAAACACATGCAAGGAACTCATCTTTGTCAAGAATTTCAGTAGTACAGTACAAGGTGGTCATGTCAAAGTTCTCAATTCATATGCAATTCTTTCTCTTAAAACACAAGAACACATTTATATCAAGAAACACCCTCTCAACAATTTCAAATCATGCTCAAATGCTATAATATTGCGAAAATATCTTTCAAATCACAAAACCATAATCTTTAATTCAATACATGAGAGGGAGTTCATAATTTATGCTCTCAATGATCTTAACTCAAATTCCATACATATACGTATACATGTAAATCAATTTACGGGATAGGACCACAAGGTCAAAACAATAGTAACATTAAAACATTTGGAGTACGTAATTTAGAACATAGATTCCAAAACCCCTTTGAAATTCATGCATAAAAATCTAAAAATCATGCTCTTATGGTTTTAAGCCCATGTTGTTTTTTTTTGGATAAACCCCACGTACCTCTATCTATAAATTTAAAGGGTGCTTCTTGATGCCCACGGCTTGGGGATTCCAAATCTTCAATTTGTTTTGAAAACCCACGGTTGAATCTTGATTTATTTGAATTATCAATATGGAACCCTAGAGAGTGTTCTTGAATATTTTTGGTGAATGTATGAGTAATATGCTCAATTGGGGTTGAAATCTCGTGTTTGGACTGATAAGGGTGTGGAAAAATATCCAATATACCCTTAATGAGACCGGTATTAAAATATAACTGGGAGCCCGATTTCATGGCCACCGCGACGCGCCACTATCGCGGTGGCTCACTGGAAATTGATGAATGGGAATTTGGCCCACTCCATGACGCGCCACCATTATGGAGTCCTACTGAAAATTGACCATCGTCATTTACACCCTCTCCGTAATGAGCCAAGGAGAGGAATGACTTTGTTTTACGACTAGGACGTAAATTAACCATAACTCCTTCACCGAGTGTCCGTTTTGGACGCATCTTATGTCGACGGAAAACTTATTCAATAATCTATGAAATGAAAAGTTGAAATCTAAGGGATTCCACTGGGAAAAAAGTATGAATCATTCTAGCAGCCAATGCTTGGCATTTTAGGGATAAAATAAAAACTTTAGGGCGTTACAATATCCTCCCCTTGGGAACATTCGTCCCCAAATATTGATGCGGGATACAAACAAGTATAATTTAAAGCATACTAAGGCATAGAAAGAATAAGGCAAGGATTGTACCTTCCATTGGATAAAAAAGGTTTGGGTATCTTGCTCTCATGTCAACTTCTGATTCCCAAGTTGCTTGTTCAATTTTTTGGTTTCTCTACAACACTTTAACTAAGGCTATCTCTTTTTTCCTCAATCTGCTAACTTGGAGATCCAAAATCTCTACAGGCTCTTGGATAAGAGTTTGTCACTTTGATTTCTTCGACAGGCAATACTAAAGAATGGTTTCCAATACACTTCTTCAACATAGATATATGAAATACTGGGTGATCCGAACCCAAACTAGTTGGACATTCTAACTCATACACAACTCCACCTATCCTTCTCACAATCTGATATGGTCCTATATAGCGAGGAATTAACTTACCTTTCTTCCCGAATCGCATGACTCCATTCATGGGAGAAACCTTGAGAAACACCCAATCTCCAACCTCAAACTCTAGATTTCTTCTCCTAACATCGGCGTAGGACTTCTGGCGACTCTGAGTTGTCTTAAGTCATTCTCTAATGACTTTCACATCCTTTATTGCTGATGAGCAAGATCAGGCCCAAATATCTGTGTCTCACCAACTTCATACCATCCTATCGGGGACCTACATCTTCTCCCATACAATGCCTCAAAAAGTGCCATCTTAATAGTGGAATGGAAACTATTATTATATGCGAACTCTATCAATGGAAAGTACTTTACCCAACTACCTTTAAAATCAATCATGCAAGCCCTCAATATATTCTCAAGGGTCTGGATGGTGCGCTCAGCTTGCCCATCTGTCTAAGGGTGGAAAGCCGTGCTCAAATTCACTTGGGTACCTAAACCCTTTTGAAACAATCTCCAAAATTGTGAATAAAACTGTGTACCTCTGTCAGATATGATGGACACAGGTGCCCCATGTAAACGAACTATTTCTATAATGAACAACTTGGCATAATCCTCTCCCAAATAATTTGTCCTAATCGGTAGAAAGTGTGTTGACTTGGTCAACCTATCTATAATCACCCGAATGGAATCATACTGGTTTCGGGACCTCGGAAGTCCTGTAATGAAGTCCATATTAATCATCTCCCACTTCCACAAAGGTAAAGCTATCTCTTGAGAAGAACCACCTGGCCTCAAATGTTCTACTTAACTTGTTGACAATTCAAACACATGGCAACATAATTAGCCACATCACGCTTCATATTATTCCACCAATAAATGGTTTTCAAATCCTGAGACATCTTAGTAGAGCCAGGGTGAACAAAATACCTCGACATGTGAGCTTCGTCAAGGATTCTCTTCCTCAGACCATATACATTTGACACACACAATCTACCCTGGTATCTCAAAACACCATCACCACTAATTTCAAAAGACAATACCTTTTGTTGACCTACACCTTTCTTGATCTGCATCAAGATGGGATCTTCAAGCTGCTTCTCTTTAACTTCTGCACAAAAACAAGATTTAGCTATCTCTTGAACAACCACTCCTCCATCATCGAAATCCAAAAGTTGCATTCCTTCATTTGCAAGTCGGTGAATATCCTTCACCATCTCCCTCTTTTCTTTCCCCACATGAGAAAAACTACCCATAAATAACCTGCTGAGGGCGTCAGCTACCATATTCGCCTAGCTCGAATGATCGTGCAGGCTCATGTCATAGTCTTTTAAAGTTCCAACCACCGCCTCTGCCTGAGATTCAATTCTTTCTGCAAGAAAACATACTATAAACTCCTGTGGTCACTAAATATATCAACGTGTACCCCATAAAAATAGTGCTGCCAGATCTTAAGTGCAAAAACCACAGCCGCTAACTCCAAGTCATAAGTAGGCTAGTTCCGCTCATGCACCTTCAACTGCCTAGATGCATAAGCCACTACCTTATCGTGCTGCATAAGAACACACCCAAGTCTCACTCAGGACGCATCACAGTATACAACAAAACCTTTTATAACCTCTGAAAGAGTCAGAACAGGAGTAGTAGTCAACTTGTCTTTCAACTTCTCAAAACTATTCTCACAAGAGTCAGACCACAAAAACTTTACCTTTTTCTGAGTCAACTTAGTAAGTGGTGAAACTATGGAAGAAAAACTCTCGATGAATCTTCTGTAATAACCCTCCAAGCTCAAGAAGCTCCGAATGTCGATTGGAGTCGTGGGTCTGGGCCATTTTCTCACTGCCTCAATCTTTTGAGGACAACCTTAATCCCCCCACTAGACACAATATGCCCTAAGAATGCAATAGCATTCAACCAGAATTCACACTTGGAAAATTTTGCATACAACTTATGATCTTTAAGGGTCTGAAGAATGATTCCGAGGTGATTGGCATGGCCCTCCTCGCTCTTAGAATATACCAAAATGTCATCAATGAATAAAATGACAAATAGATCCAAAAACTGATAGAAAACCCTATTCATTAGATCTATGAAAGCTGCAGGGGCATTAGTCAACCCAAAGGACATGACTAAGAGTTCATAATGGCCATATCTGGTTCGGAAAGCTATTTTAGGAATATCTGACTCTCTAACTTTCAACTGGTGATATCTCGAACGAAGGTCTATCATTGAAAAACATTTAGCACCCTGAAGTAGATAAAAAAGATCATCAATCCTAGGAAGGGGATATTTATTTTTAATTGTGACCTTAATCAACTGGTGGTAATCTATGCACATACGAAGGGAACCGTCTTTATTTCGCATGAAAAGTATAGGTGCACCCTAGGGAGACACACTAGAGCGAATAAAACCTTTATCTAGAAGATCTGCTAGCTGTTCTTTCAACTCTTTTAGCTCTGTAGGAGCCATCCTATATGGAGGAATAGAAATAGGACAGGTATCTGACAATAAATCAATACCAAAATCTATCTCCTTATCAGGTGGTATTCCTAGGAGATCATCTAGTAAGACTTTTGGGAATTTATTCACTACGGGGCCAGACTGAAGAGGAAGACTTTTAGCACTAGAATCTTTAACCTGAATAAGATGATACAAGCAACCTTTGGAAATAAGTTTATGGGCCCTGAGATAAGATATGAAGTGCCCTATAGGTGCTAGAGAATGTCCCTCCCATTCTATCACAAACTCATTCGGAAAAGAAAAGGTGACTCTTTGGGTCTTACAATTCAAGGTGGCATAGCACGAATAGAGCCAGTCCATCCCTAAGATGGCATCAAAATCAATCATATCAAGTTCTATGAGATCTGCCTCAGTATCCAAGCTAAAAATTGACATAACACAATTTCTATACATCCTTCTAGCCACAACAGAATCTCCCACTGGGGTGGAAACCAAAAAAGGTTCAACAATCACATTAGGCTCAAACCCAAAACCAACAGCCACATATGGGGTCACAAAAGACAAGGTAGACCCGGGATCAAGTAATACATACACATCACGAGAAAAGATTTGCAACATACCGGTGACTACATCTGGTGAGGCCTCTTCCTCTAGGCGGTTGGTCAAAGCATAGAACCGGTTCCGACCATTTTCGGTGGCTAAAGTGGCACCCTTCTGAGTGGTAGTGCAGATGAATTCGCCTGTGACTTGGCTCCTTTAACATTACTCTTTGCTGCCAGACAGTCTCTCTAGATATGGCTTGGCTGGCCGCATGAATAACATACCAAAGAGTTAAACTGACATCTCCCTGGATGATTTCTCCCGCATTTCCCACAACACGGATAGGACAGAGAGGTCTGGGCTACACTTCCCTACGACTGCGTACCCTACATCCTTGGCCCTTGACTAGACTAAAAATTCTAGGTGCGCTGCTCAGTTGTGGGTCTGGACATTGGAGTACTAGCTGCCGACTATGCATTACCACGATTCTTTTTCTTTTGCAATTTTCTGCCCCAATTACTGCTCTGTTGCTGACTATGACTCTGGTATGTTGCTCTGACTCTCTTTGCCTGCCTGTTCTTTTCCCTAGATTTAGCTACCTTCTTATTCTTCTCCTGAACTTACATGTGGACTGACAATCTAGCAAAGTCCTTATCCCTGTTCAGCGAAGCTCCCTGACACTCAAGCACCAGATCATTTGAAAGGCCGGAAGCAAACTTCCTCATTCGGGCCCTCATACTACTCGTCATCTCAAGAGCATAACGGGCCAGCTGGTTAAACTTTAAAGTATACTCCTGAACACTCATCTTACCCTGCTTAAGGTTCATGAAATCCTTTTTTTAGCTTCCCTCATCTCCAGAGGAAAGAATCGATGAAGAAAAGCTTTCACGAACTCGTCCCAAACTATGGGCTCAGAACTGTCACCCTTCGCATCTTCCCACTCATGGTTCTATTAGTTCGCTACATCCTTTAGCTGGTATGCTGCTAGCTTAACACCCTCCACTTGATCAACATGCATTACTTTGAAAATCTTCTCCATTTCATCTGTGAACTCCTGCGGGTCCTCTTCTACGTTAGCGCCAGAGAACTTGGGCGGGTTCATTCTCATGAATTGGCCCACTCTAGTACCTTCAGAAGTAACAGACGCAGACCCAGTGCGGCTACCAACTGTGCCAATATTTGAATAGACTATCTGAATTCAGCATTAGAAACCTCTCCTTCGTGAGTCTGAGTGCGATTGACACCCATCTGGGGAGCTCTTGGAGGAATGGTCGGTACAAGAGGTACTCCCAGAGTGGAATAGTTTCTGGGATATGAGCTCTATTATAGGTCCACATCCTATGGGTGTCCGCATCCTATGGGTAGGACGGACTTCATCATCCTGAGCATTAATATTAGTGCGACGGGGAGGCATCGCTGGTTTTTTGAAAAGCAAAAGGTCATTGATTAGGGGACAGATTAGACTCTGAAGCACGAACTAAATCACAAAGAAGAGAAACATTCTTAAACGCCTAGTAGCCTCTTGCTTATAAGTATGACGCGCCACAAGCCCATAAACAAGACTCTACCTGACGCAATTTTGCAGACACCCTGAGACCATAAACCGTGCTATGATACCAAGTTTGTCATGGCCCAAACTAGGGCCTAGCCATGACAGACATCCCAAACCATGAGGACCCAGAACACCCTTCTCTATCTGGTAATTATGCACAACATTCATATAGTAAAAGAAGATGCAAAAATATAATCTGCTACAGAAACATGGTCCATTCTGAATTCAACATAAGTATAGAAACTGTAAATCAACTATATCTAAATAACATCTGACTCAGTCTGCAAAATCTCTATTACATGAAAATCTGACAACTATCTGAAACTGGGACAAGGCCCCCAATAGACCAAAACTGAAATAAGTGACATAATCTGAAGAGACAGGCCTTTTGAAATAGAGAAGGCTCACTACTGCACAATCTAATTAGCTGTCTGAATTATCTACTGCTTATATGGACCCCTAGATTGAGTCTCAGAACCTAAGAGGGAGGGGGTCAATACAGATATACTTATACGTAGAGCATATCCAAAATAATCATTTATTATTCAACATATACGAGAGCAATTTAAACTAGTTCATAAGTATATCATATAGTAAGAATTCACATGGGCATTTTAAAGACTATAAAAATCATCTCACATACAGTCTCTGAAAACATACTCTGAAAACATGCTCTGAAAACATAATCTATTATGGCATAAATACATATGGTATCGTCATACCATTGACTTGCAAGTCACATCTCTGAGCCATTATTAGTCTATCGTAAATCTCTATTTTCAAAACACAAGTTTGGGGAACACTATTTCAATAATTCAATTCAAAGAAACTCTTTCTCAAACCTCATGAAAACACATGCAACTCATCTTTTTCAAGCATTTCAGTATACACTTCAAGGTGGTCATGTCAAAGTTCTCAATTCACATGCAATTCTTTCTCTTAAAACACAAGAACACATTTATATCAAGAAACACACTCTCAACAATTTCAAATCATGATCAAATACTATAATATTGCAAAAACATCTTTCAAATCACAAAACCATAATCTTTAATCCAATACATGAGAGGGAGTTCATAATTTATGCTCTCAGCGATCTTAAATCTCAAATTTCATACATATATGTATACATGTAAATCAAGTTAGGGGATAGGACCATAAGGTCAAAATAATAGTAACATTTAAAACATTCGGAGTACGTAATTTAGAACATGGATTCCAAAACCCCTTTGAAATTCATGCATAAAAATCTAAAAATCATGCTCTAATGGGTTTAAGCCCATGTAGTTTTTTTTAGGATAAACCCCACATACCTCTATCTAGAAATTTAAAGTATGCTTCTTGATTCCCACGGTTTGGGGATTCCAAATCATTCATTTGTTTTGAAAACCCACGGTTGAATCTTGATTTATTTGAATTATAAATATGGAACCCTAGAGAGTGTTCTTGAATATTTTTGGTGAATGTATGAGTAATATGCTCAATTGGGGTTGAAATCTCGTGTTTGGACTGATAAGGGTGTGGAAAAATACCCAATATACCCTTAATGAGACCGGTATTAAAATATAACTGGGAGCCGGATTTCATGGGCCACCACGACTCGCCACTATCGCGGTGGCTCACTGGAAATTGACGAATGAGAATTTGGCCCACTCCGCGATGCGCCACAATCGCGGAGTCCCACTAGAAATTGATCATCGTCATTTACACCCTCTCCGCGATGTGCCAAGGACAGGAATGATGGTGTTTTACGACTAGGACTTAAATTAACCATAACTCCTTTATCGAGTGTCCGTTTTGGACGCATCTCATATCGACGGAAAACTTATTCAATCATCTACGAAATGAAAAGTTGAAATCTAAGGGATTCCACAGGAAAAAAGTATAAATCATTCTAGAAGCTAATACTTGATATTTTAGGGACAAAATTTAGCTAAGAAAAACTTCAGGACGTTACAGGAATCCTTCATTAACTCGGCAGCCAAGCCCCCAACCCAAGTTTGCCGCAAGGGTTTGAGTTTCTGTTCTAATATACCCCAGGGCACTAGGCCAGCGTATAATTACTCTTTGGGAACATAATAACCCGTATCGACAAATCACGGTTTTTGGCCAATGAGTTTTCTGAATTCGTGCCTTCTTCGGGTAACCACCTAACTCTCTTTAAGCCTAATTTTAGCCTTTTCTAAACATACATCATTCTAAGTTTAAAATCTGAAAATCTGAGTGAAAATCTGCATTCTGTTCCGTGTTGCCATGGCATTATCTGTATTGGTATCATCATACCAAGACTTGCAAGTCATATTTTGGAGTCATAAATTATCATATTATAGTCTCTTCTTCCAAAACATAAAGTTTGGACCACCATATCATTCAAACAGTTCGAGAGGGGTAGGTTGAGAATGGAGAGGATTTGGGATATTGAAAATTGATAGAATATGTATTAAAATGATTAGGGTAGATTTATATTCATGAGGGTTAGGTTCTAGGTTGAGGAAAATATCAAAATACCCCTAAAGAAACAAAAAAAGGTCACAGAATTTCTGCCAGTTGACAGACTGACATGCTGATGTAAAATGGGCATAACTTTTAACTCCGAGGTTGGATTTGGATGAAATTAGTTGTGTTGGAAAGAAGACTCAAAGAACTTTCATCTGATATATATAGAATGTCTCCCAGTTCATTATACACATAAAGTTATGGTCGATTGAATTTGATCCTAATCTGTGGCCAATCTGCTGCCAATCTGCTCGCAATCTGCTGAAGCAGCTGCAAAACAGATCAAACCAGTGTGTTCTGCCCCTGAACTACGGCCAAACTGCTTCCAATCTGCCAAAGCAGTTGCAAAGAAGATCAAACCGGTGTGTTCTGCCCTTGACCTGCGGCCAATCTGCTTCAAATCTGCTGAAGCAGATACAACACAGATCAAGGTAGATTGGATGGAATACTCCACTTTGCAAAGTCATAAATTTTCGTTCGGGTATTGTATTTATGCGAGATTGATACAGTTCGAAAGATACTTCAAAGATCTTTCATTTTGTATATAGTAGGCCCTCTAATTCATTATATACAAGAAGGTATGGTTGACGAAAGTTGACCCAAGTTGAAGTGTCCACTAAAACTTAATCGATGAAATTATTTTCAACTCGTCTTGGAGTTAGGGTATTCTTGTGTAACACCCCGCATTTCGGACTAGATCGAAAACCATCATTTCTATGTGTTGATGTTTCATAAGCCATAAATCCTATGCAAATTTGGTATGTTAATCAACTATGTAGTCTAGGAACCTATTTGAGCATGAATTGAGATCATAGAGGTCCCCTAACTCAAGGTCAAGTTAAAAGCTTTCCTATCGTTCGAGTTTAAGTGATCATCAAAACTCGGGTCAACTTCAATCGACCATAAATCTTTGTATATATTGAATTAGAGGGCTTACTATATATCAAATGAAAGGTCTTCAAATTATCTTTCCAACGATACCAATTTTTCCAAAATCCGACACCCAAGCAAGAAGTTATGATTTTGCAAAGTGGAGTGTGTAGCCTAGCATAAGGTGTGCGATGCACACCCTATTGTGTGCGATAAAGTGTGCTCTGAACAACCTATCTTATGCGATAAGGTGTACGCCGCATACATTATGACCCAAGTGACTTAAACACTCCGTTTTTGGGGCAAAATTTTCTTTTTTCCATCCTTATTCAGCCATAAACACGAAATTCAGTCCCCAATTCTCCAAAATACATCCACATTCTCCCAAATTCTCTCAAGAACACTTCTTAGGGTTTCAAACTAGAAACCCAATTAACTCAAGATTCAACCGTGGGTTTTCAAAACTAATTGGAGATTTGGAACCCCCAAGACGTAGGCGTCGAGAATCATCCATTATTTTCCAAAATAGAGGTACGTGGAGTTGTCCTAAATTTCATGGGCATGATTTGAAAATAATTTGCACAATACATTAATCTTTATACATATATATGTGTTATTACAAGTGGGGATTTCGTTGTTATACCAATAATACGTGTTATGTCATGATTTTGAAAGAATAATGAAACTTGATGGGGTTGTTTGCTTGAATATATTTCAATTGTTGAATTGTGGACATATGATCTGAATTTTGAAAGAATGTGATGTATATGAATTGTGATTCTTTAAATCCCCCATGATAATGTTCTATACCCATATGATACTTGTGTTAAACTATCGAGAGCATGAGTTTTTTTGCTGTTTCTATGATACTACTCATAAATGATAAAAATTCTTGAATTATTATATGTGAGAACCATTGTGCTTGTGTTTGAGGTGTGTGGAAGCCTTATGTATGTGCATGTTGTGAATGATATAAGAAGTTGGAGAAGTGATGTGATACTGATGACTTGCACGTCGGGGTATGACGATACCCCACAGAGTATGATATATGTTTTGTGTGGAATCAAGCTTAAAGCTTAACTTTATGTGAGTTAGGTGGTTACCCGAAGAAAGCACGAGTCAAATGACTCTATGCTGGAAGCCGTGAATTGCCGACACAGGGAACTTGGACCATGCTATGTGATCTTATGTACCTCGTATTGTGTAATCCCTATTTGGGACTAATGGATAGGAGCCCTGCTTTGTGATCTTGAGCCCAACCCTGACACGTGGACTTGATTGGGATGGAGACACCCTGCTGTGTGATCTTGCGTGTTCTTCTCCCCTCAATAATACTCCAATCTGGCAACCTGGATTTGGAAGTTAGTGAAAGATTGTAGGTGTACCACCTAGCTCAGTAGTGTTGCATTTGTTGTTGAAAAATCCTTATACTAATGCCCATGTGTTTTCGAACTATTTTTTGATGAAGTGTTTTATAGCAACTCTCATCTATGTTATATAAAAATTCTATTTTTTATTTTTGGATTACTCTACATACCAGTACATCTGTATTGACCCCCCTCCCCTACCTCTCAGGTTCTGAGGCTCAGTCTAGGGGTCCAGACAACAGATCCGATTGTGCAGTGGTGAGCCTTCTCCATTCCAGGAGGCCTGTCCTTTCAGATTATGTTATCTATTACAGTTTTGGTCTACTGGGGGCCTTGTCCCAGTTTTTAGATATTTGTTATTGATCATGTAGTAAAGATTTCACAGACGGTTTTTCAGAGGTTGTTAGATGATTTTGGATTGTCATTTTCTATTATCGAATTTATATCAGATTTATGACCATGAGTCCGTTTCGCTATATTTTCCGCATTCCCTTATTTGTGTATGAATGTTGTATTTGATTACAAGTTAGAAGGGTGTCCGGGCCTTCTCGGTTTGGGATGCTCGTCACAGCCAAGGCCTCGGTTCGGGTCATGACATCTTGTGACCTCAATTCATATTCAAAGTTTTGCCACACAATAGGAGTGATGATCACACATGTATAAAAAAGGAATCACTTAGTTCGGGTCTATACGCATAGGAACGATGGTCTAAATTCTAGCCCGAAAGTACGGGGTGTTACACTACACCGATCCAGCAGCATCAACTCTTGACTTTTCCCCTCCAGGATACAACAGCCCATCACGATATACAACTCAAGCAACTCCGAATTAGTTGAAGAATCCAAAGCTCCACCTTCCTTCAAC
>NC_061119.1:219053967-219060895 GCF_002878395.1 Capsicum annuum
TAATTTCACAAACGTATCTGGAAAAATAGAGCGTACGTAAATCTAGAGGCGGAGCCAAGATTTCAAGGAAGGGAGTTCGATATTCAAAGAAAACTAAGTCGAAGGGGGTTCAACACCAACTATAATCACATAAAAAATAATTTTAATCATGTATAAATAATATATTTTTCCGTCGAAGGGGTTCGTTCGAACCCCCAAAAGAGGGCTGACTCCGCCTCTACGTAAATCATATCTCTACCTTAGAGGTGATAACGAGAAAATAATTTATTGTCGTTCACAAATACAAGCAAGTACAAACGTATCTGAAAAAATTAAGAGTGTACATCGTATTTTTCTATATGAAAATCACAGGGGCAATATAGTCATTTAAAATACCAATAATACACCGAACTAACCTATTCCATGCTACTTATGCCACGTGTCCGATTTTTATTGCTAAATATATTAACCAGATTTACATGCAACCCGTAAAAAAAGGACACGTGTCCATCATCAAAACCCTCATGCAATCTCTCAAAATGACAATAATACCCTTCAGCCGACTATAAATCCACCTTCATTGCCACCATTTTGTAGAAATTTGCAGAAAATTAAGCAAAAAAAGCTCCGAAATTCGAAAAAAAAATTGAGATTTTTGTTAAGATTTTTGGGAATGCAGAGAGATGAGAAGTAATTCGTTTGTTTATAATTTTGTTATTGGTGGCTTAAAGCCCCAGATTTCAGTTGCCGGAGTTTGCCGGAATTGTCATCGGAATTGTCACCGGAAGCACGTTGAAGACGGGTGAACGTATACAACGCTTTCAACGAGGCACATCATCGATTTTTTTCAGCGCACCCATCAATTTTTTTGCGTAAAAGGTACACTTTTTTCGAATTTCCTTCGCCGGTGGCCGGAATTTCGCCGGGATTGTCACCGTAGACGGTGAACCCATCGACCTATTTGCTTTTTCTGAACAAAAAGGACATACCCTTTTCGAATTTTATTCACCGGTGACCGGGATTGTTACTTTAAACTTGCCGGAAACCTGAATTCTACTGGAATCTCGCCGTATACTACGCCGGAAACGGTGAACCGATCCACCCACCCCAATTTTTCAGCTCAAATACAAAGCCATTCGGTTTTTTTAGCAAAAAAAACAAAGACCCAATTCGAAATTTCTTTGCCGGCTCCGGAATTGTTACCTTAAACTCGCCAGAGATGGTGAACCCACCCACCTACCCCAATTTTTTCAGCACCGAGATGAACCCTTCTGTTTTCTCTTAGGAAAAAACAACACCCTTTTCAAATTTCACTCGCCGGAATTGTCACCGGAATCTCATCACCCACCCCCATCAATCTTTTTTTCCATATTCGAACACCCTTTTCAATCTTGCTTCAAGAATCTTGCTCAAAAAAGATCTGTTTTTTTTTCCTGTGGTGTCTGAGCCAGCTTGCGATAATTTTCTAATGGCGCCGGAAGAAAAATGTGCTGTTTTGTATGGTAAATATGAGCTTGGTAGAGTTCTTGGTTCAGGTACTTTCGCGAAAGTTTACCATGCACGTAATGTAATAACAAGAGAGAATTTAGCAATGAAAGTTGTTGGAAAAGAGAAGGTAATTAAGGTAGGAATGATGGAGCAAATCAAACGTGAAATCTCCGTAATGAAAATGGTTAAACATCCAAATATTGTTGAGCTTCATGAAGTCATGGCAAGCAAAACGAAGATTTACTTTGCTATGGAGTTTGTTAAAGGTGGTGAATTGTTCGAAAAAGTAGCTAAAGGGAAGTTAAGGGAAGATAATGCAAGAGGTTATTTTCAACAGTTGATATCTGCAATTGATTTTTGTCATAGTCGTGGTGTTTATCATAGAGATTTGAAGCCTGAGAATTTGTTGTTAGATGAAGAAGGTAATGTTAAGGTAACTGATTTTGGACTTAGCGCGTTTTCGGATCATTTAAGACAAGATGGTTTGTTACATACAACATGTGGAACACCTGCATATGTTGCACCAGAAGTGATTGGTAAGAATGGATATGATGGTTCAACAGCTGATATTTGGTCATGTGGGGTTATTCTTTATGTGTTGCTAGCTGGTTTTTTGCCATTTCAAGATGGGAATATTATGGCTATGTATAAGAAGATTCATAAAGGTGATTTCAAGTGTCCACCTTGGTTTTCATCTGATGCAAGAAAGTTGATAACAAAGATGTTGGATCCGAATCCGAATACTAGGATTACTGCTTCGAAGATTATGGAATCGAATTGGTTCAAGAAGACTGTGCCAAGGACTTTGAGAACTAAAGAGGAGGAAGAGTTTGGTGTAGAGGATAATCAAGATTGTGTAGGGAAAGCGAAAAAGATTGAATCTTTGAACGCGTTTCATATCATTTCATTATCGGAGGGGTTTGATTTGTCACCGTTGTTCGAGGAAAAGAAGAAGAAGGAGAAGGAACAGATGAGATTTGCAACAACAAAGCCAGCAAGCAGTGTGATTTCGAAGCTTGAGGAAGTAGCAAAGACGTCGAAATTCAGCTTGAAGAGGAGTGATTCTAGTGTTAGATTGCAAGGGCAAGAGAGTGGGAGGAAAGGGAAACTAGGAATTGCTGCTGATATATTTGCTGTGACACCATCATTTCTGGTTGTGGAGGTGAAGAAAGCTAGCGGTGACACATTGGAATATAATCAGTTTTGCAGCAAAGAGCTTAGGCCAGCACTCAAGGACATTGTTTGGAAATCAGCACCTGAGAATTCATCACTTGCTTGAGTTATTAGATTCATGTGTTTAGGGAGATTAAGTTTGTTTAGTTTGTTCTTGTTCTTGTTTTTTAGTTTGAGTTAATCTTGAAATCGAGACTGAGTCTCTGAATGATGTCTGCATTGAATTTGTTTAGTTCTGTTCTTGTTCTTGATGTTAGATGTTTTCTTGAAATTCAGACTGAATCTGAAGTATGTCTTTTGAATTCATGTGTTAAATAGGACTGAATTTGTTTAGTTTTGATCTTGTTCTTGTTGTTGGTAGATGTATTCTTGGCAGCTTAGATGGTTTGTCTTAGGACCTCCTCAATGGATGTTTCAAGTTCGAATTGCCTGCGACGGTAGGGGTAGTAGGCCTTCTGGGTTGAGCTCATTGCACGAGGCTTGCCTAGTGTGGTTACCTCTCCTACGTGGTTTGCAAGTTGCGGATTCTTGAATGAAAAATGTACTCTTGAAAGTGAGACTGAATTTGATATATGTCTCTTGAATTAAGAGGATTGAATTTGTTCAATGTTTTTTGTTTTTTGATTTCTCATCTGGTGTTCGCGTCGGGTAAGGGCCATTCGGGGGTAGCGCTCCCTTCCAAGGGTTTTTCCATACCCAAGGCTCAAACTCGAAACCGCTGGTTAAGCGAGAAGAAGTCATCACATCCTTTGGTGGTGGTTCAATTTTTTTCTTATTCTTGTTGTACAAACTTGACCAAGAGTGCCAAATAACTATTATGCTATTATTTTTTGACTAGGGGCCTACTTATGCTTATATGCACATGGGAGTACCTTTACAAAAAAAATAAGTCACATTTAGTGACTACTATTCTAGTGTTTATCTTGGTGGGGTTCTTCCACTAGGTGACGTCGTAACAAGGTAGCTGTCTGAGAACCTGTGGTTGGATTGAATCCTTCGCAATGAAAATGTTTTCTTCCCCTAATGTTTCTCTTTTTGTTTCTTATTCAGTGTTTGATATTCACATTGAGGTTCGATTAATCTGAACCATGCCTGAAAAGATAAAGATAGGGTATAACTCTTTGTTTTCTACATGGTGTAGAACCAATTTGAGCCTCAGATTTCTACATAGAGTGCTATTGTTTGTGTGATGGCAATTGGTTTTCTACTTTGGTAGGCTATGGCATGATAATTCAATAGCACTTTGTCCCCTTCTCACTTCTTATCCATTTTTGACATTTTGAAGAATGATTATTATCTACTTGTGTCAAGGATCTTTCAGAAACAAGTCTTTTTGATGTCTATGAGATAGGAGTAAGGTCTGCGTCCCACATGTGATTGGTACAAACCGCGAAAGATTCATATCGACTTCTTGTGCTTCTGGAAGGTTATTGTGGATGCTAACTATTTCATTTGTTGGTGGAAAGTAGTAAATACTTCAGAAAACGAGTCCATTCCCCCCGAATGGGCCCTATCCAGCGCGAATCCGAATTAGTCAGGCTTCAATACGAGTACCGGACGCCAGATGGGAAACCGAAAAAAAAAAAAAAAAAAAAAAAGAATACAACAACAGTAAAAAGTTTCTTATCAAAAACTCTTGAATATACACCAATTGAACAAAATTCAGAATGGCCAGAAACATGACTCTCACTAAAGTTTAATTCCAAATATGTATAATATTCGTACGGAGCCAGGGGGCCTATCGGAAACAGCCTCTTTATTTCAACTGAGGTAGTGGTATGGACTGCGTATACTTTACCCTTCCCAGACCCCACTTTGTGGGTAAAGTGGGAATACACTGGGTACGTTGTTGTATAACATTCGTACGATACAAACCGAACACTAAAATTTACCATAATGTTTCTTCCAAAATGAGGAAAATGACATCCTGCAGCCAAAACAGCACAGACAAGCAACACTAGGTTGTTTCAGTTTTACCCTGAGTTGCTCGGACTCTCCAAAAATGTTGCTGCACCCGCGTCGGATCCTTCAAAAATACACTATTTTTGGAGGATCCGACACGCATCCGTAGACATTTTTGAAGAGTCCGAGCAACTTAGGTTTTACCAAATGACAGATAGGCTGAGTATATGCTTTAACAAGTAATAGTTGCTACCTGATGATACCAGGCACTGACATCTACAAGGGGTGGCAACTCATCCAGGTACTCTAGTCCTATGTTGTCACACTCACCAAAAATCTCGACGGGTACATGTTAGATACTCCAAAAGCAGTGCATTTTCGAAGGCTCAGACAAAGTTTGGAGAGCCCGAGCAACATAGTTGTGGTCAATACCCCTTCGATTGGGCGTATACGCCCTTTTTTAGTGACTAGAAACCTTTACCAGACACTTCTAAATACCAGCGCGAAGGGGTCTTCACAACTACTAGAAACTACAATTCCGACAACTCCTGTCACAACGTCCACTTCAAGACCTAGACTCAACTTAAATAGATATGTAGGCGACGACAGCATATACAAAGTTGCTAACCATTTAAATCTACCAAAAAAGAAATTTCAAAATACCAGCTGAAGTTTAGATGACTTGATAAACCACACAACCTTAGAACCGGCTTGATGGTGAGACAACGATAAGTACAAGAAAGACGGGGGATCGATCACTTACCTAAGTTCGTAACGAAGAAAACTTGCGCTGCATTACGACTTCTGAAGAAGCAAACTTCGATGCTAGTTTAAAGAGCATACAATGCAAAGCGGCCTTTCATTCCCTTGTTTCGTCGTGGCCTCAACTTGAACTCTTCTCGACAATCCCTGGAAGTTGATTTAGATGGACATTAGATCATATTGTAATGAAATGATATCCATCAGAAGTAAACATAATATACGACATCCAATAGAACTAAAATGCTTCATTCCCCGGCTACTGTAAGACCTCAAAACCAGATTTTTCATATGATGCAATTTCTACAACGCGAGTTCACAAAATCAAATATGAACTCATCAAACTACGTTACAGTCGAACTCATCCAATTTCTATTCATCAAACTACGTTACAGTCGAACTCATCCAATTTCTATTCTTTACTCCATAAAATATGTATACAAGGACACTTCGCTATGTAGCCTTCCAGGTTTCCATCTCTTTAATCAACTTGTTTTCTTTACCGGTGGACTTAACAGGTACTTATGTAAGAAAAAACAGGAAAATGTTTATCTGTCTCGCTTCA
Organism: Capsicum annuum; assembly: GCF_002878395.1. Taxonomy (NCBI): domain Eukaryota; kingdom Viridiplantae; phylum Streptophyta; class Magnoliopsida; order Solanales; family Solanaceae; genus Capsicum; species Capsicum annuum. The sequence goes on from NC_061119.1 coordinate 219,059,834, forward strand.
ACGATCAAATATTTCTCGTTATTCTAGTCCAATTACAGCATGAAATATCATGCAGTTCACGCTTTCCACATTATGAAACATACATGTTGATGTAGTATGGCTGAAACAACGGATTGTTACGCAGTAGGAAGGCATCTATTTAACTAAAACACAAATCTTCATAACACTTGCCAAACTTTCTGTAGAATGTAAAATCAAAGGTCACCTAATATAGTTGCATCGCTTATGTGGACCTCCAATTCACTTGCTCGTGAATTAGACTAAAGAGTCCGATGATTGAAATGGTGAAAGACAATGACAAGGCGATAATGTAAGACTATGGAGGTCATCATGGACGAAGTCGTGGTTGCACAAAAATGGAGGATGACAACTTTGAGAAATCAAGTAAATCTATCCAACCACTAGAAAAAAGGCACACTAGCCATCGCAACCAAAGAGATGGAGGTAGAAGGTATGATGATGAATGGCATGTTCAATTTCACACGTACTATAAATATCATCGATCACTATGCTTACAGATGTTGGAAAACTAATATAAACAAAGACGGCAAATACAACTCAATTGAAGTAAATGAGACGATGAAAACAACGCGGTAAATTCACACTGATTCCAGAAATCACAAGACCAGCAACTTGGAGCTCCTAAGAAATCTCACTGACTTCCAGGAAAGACATAGGTGAAAATTCATAGAAAGAGTAGTAAACACATCTCAAGTTAAATTATGCTTTATTCTTGGGGAAAAAAACACATTTTTTCGCTTAGGCCAATTACTCGAGATCAAATATATGATATTCACTTGAAGATTTACGAAATGAAAACTTCATAATTTGACTGGAAAAGAGTGCTCTTGTATCCTAAATTTGAAGGCTTGTGTTAAAAACACATAAATTTTGATAGCTTGAAAGTTATGGTCAAGGAGAAGACGGTGGCAGCCTGACTCTCATTTTTTTCCATCGGAATCAACTTCGCTAAGGATGTCTTAAGGTAAGCAACTTAATAAAACTTTCAAAGAGACCTCAACAAAAATCCACGAAATGCTCCAACTTGTTCGTGTGAATGTA
>NC_061119.1:219060995-219062768 GCF_002878395.1 Capsicum annuum
TGTTAGAAGACCGTCGGACTGCACCACAGAGGAATTATCTCTGAACAAGCAGCTAGCTTACCGGGTAGATGTATTCTTATCATTTCATCCTTATGCTAAACCACTGGCCTTGTTAGTTGCCACTCTGCTCCTTATTTGTCTTGGTGGCTTAGCACTTTTTGGCGTGACAGACGATAGCATAGCAGATTGCCTTTGGTTATCATGGACTTATGTTGCAGATTCAGGAAATCATGCTAATTCTGAAGGCATTGGTCCACGCCTGGTGTCAGTTTCTGTTAGTTTTGGTGGAATGCTGATATTTGCCATGATGCTCGGACTAGTTTCTGATGCAATCTCTGAGAAATTTGATTCACTCAGGAAGGGAAGAAGTGAAGTACTTGAGAAGAACCACACACTTATACTTGGTTGGAGTGATAAACTGGTCTGTTCTTTCACTAGCTTATATGTTCAAATGATCGGCATTCATTTCCTTTCTCTAGATAACTGCCCCCAAACTGCTGACTAATTTTAGCACCAGATCTGAATCGCAATGCTCCTAGTATGGTATTTCTTATTTTTGCATAGATCAGAAGCCCTCTCTAATTTTACTTAAGATTTCCCCTATCATTACTCCAAGAAAATGAGAGAAGCTCCAAACCTTTGAAGTATTCTTTTCTTTCTGTAATTGTCAATTGAGTGTGGTAGAATCAGAAGAACCACATTAACTTTTTATTGCTTATTTGTCTGCCAAGTAGATTGATGCGATCTTTTATCAATTGTTCTAAGCCCCTTCCCAATTATTTACCATGCTCCATGAAAATAACAAGATTGACCAGGAAAACAGTCTTCATTATGTAAGGAATTGGAACGCAATTGATAAAAATTGTTCAGCTTTGACTACTTGGCCTTGCAAAAAACTTAAATATTTTTTTGAAAATGGTTTAGTTTGCAAAGTAAATAAATAGACACTTAAAATATACATAATGCAGCTGAGGTTTACTAATATTTGCTAGAGATTTCTTAGTATAACTCTGTATTTTTTGGGCAACTTAAAGTGATTCGGAAGAAGTAATGGCCTCTCACTAATAGTATATCTGTATACTCAGGGATCGTTATTGAATCAACTCGCAATAGCTAATGAGAGTTTGGGGGGAGGAACTGTTGTAGTCATGGCCGAGCGAGATAAAGAAGAGATGGAACTTGATATTGCTAAAATGGAGTTTGATTTTAGAGGAACTTCTGTCATATGCAGAAGTGGAAGCCCCTTGATTTTGGCTGACCTGAAAAAGGTATGCATTATTTTTTGCTTCCAAACATTTATTATGTCATCCAAAACCTTTCTTTCCTTTCTTACCATTGTATTGAATGCGATTTTCCTTCCAGAGATCTGATTCTATCATGCAATGCTTTATCATGAAATTTCTCTAGTGTTTCTCTTTTCTGATTTTAAACAGCTTCTCATCAAAGGCCACTTCTTGTCTCATGTTGTGATTGTTTAATAAAGGTTCCTGAAGTTGTCCAGAATTTGCAAGTTAAATAATCTTTTGAGCTCATTGGGTAAATTTGTAGTAGGTTTCTGTCTCTAAGGCTCGTGCAGTAGTTGTCCTTGCTGAAGATGGGAATGCTGACCAGGTCAGATCAATAGATATTTTAAGCAACTCATTTTCAGGATTCAAAACTGTAGTTGCTAATATACAAAAAAAATTAATGTAGAGTGATGCCCGTGCTCTGAGGACAGTTTTAAGCCTTACAGGAGTAAAGGAAGGACTTCAGGGCCACCTAGTGGTTGAACTC
>NC_061119.1:219062868-219064469 GCF_002878395.1 Capsicum annuum
TTAATTAATTCTTCTCTAAATTATTACTAGATACTTATTTATAAAATTCCCCAAAAATTTCTTTTAAGAAGTGAATTAATAAAATCACATTTTTATTTATAATTTCTTAACATGCGTGTAAAGAAAAAATAATCAACGACAAAAATAATAATTAAAACTTAATTAATTCTGAATAAATCAAAATTCTACATCAAAGTAAATCGTTCCTTGCTAGAAAGAACAATATTTTGGAAATTTAGGCTTCTTATCAAAGATAATTACATTTTCAAAGCTCACACTCCATCTCAAAAATAATTATATTTTTTTTTAAATTCAAGCTCAAAACCTCTAATAAAAATAAAAAAAAATACTTACCGTTCCATCAAATTTCACTTGGTATGAAAAAAAAATAATCCATCCATTTGTTCATCACACAAAAAAAAATAAACTTTTTTCCGCACATCATAATCAAGAAAGAGAGGAACACTCTTTATTCATATAAAAATCAGTACACAAGAGTAAAAAATGAAACTGATGATAACTAATGAGACATTAAAAATCCTAACAACAACTAATTACATCAAAAGTTCACTTACAAAAATTTAAAAAACCTGCTAAAAAAGCAAAATCAAAGAGAGAGCAGTACTAGTAACAATCATCATGTGTCATATAATCGTATATTTGATGTCAGGTCAAAACGGATATAAACTACGCCTGATTAGCATCATACCAACTTATTTTAATACCTAAAACTTTAAAAGCAGAAAAGCATAGAATCCTGAGATGCCATGAAATTACAGAGAAACTGGGAAGAGGAAGACACGTACCAGAACTATTAGTGAAATCAGCAGTCAAGTCTGAGAAACCAAAATTTTGAGGCATCTCCCCAAGAAATCCAAATGACGTAGTGTCAGCCTCCAGAAGAGGTTCATTAAGAGGTTGTGTGTTAGACTCCACACTACTAAATGATGAAACAAATGCATCACCCATTGCCCAACGTTACTCCAAGTAACTGCCGTGAGGACCAAACGCAAACGGAGAATTCCCACCATAGACAGGTTCTTTCTTAATAATCCTCCCTTCTATTATTTGTCTCAACCCCATGTTAGAGGGATATCCCAAAAACATATTAGGAGGAACATCAATTTTTCTGCTTTGAGAAGGAATATCAACTGCTGTTTGTATGCAAGAGAGAACAGATGAGCTGTTGTTACTGAATGCATTGGGTTTATCAGCACGTACAGGTTCATGCATTAGCAGTTCCAACATTTTTAGCAGCACCACAAGTTGAATTTTGATGCACTACAGTAAGGAAAAAAAACTTAAACATTAACTTGAGACAACAACACAAACTTCTCAAATGCAGGTTCTAGCAATAACAAAGATAACAAGCAAATAGAAGGCAATGAAGATAAGGATAAGTCTAGACGAGCTTAGGGACAGGCTCCAAACTGAACACAGTGCTCGTCATTCTTGTTGCAGATAAGATTAGACAACTTATTATTTTCACGTTAAGAGTTTCTTGTAGAGGGTGCTGAATCCATTTTGCAACTTTGGAGGCCTTGTAAAGCACAAAGAGGCTCATTTTGGTAAAATCATTAGCAATATTCATAAGTATATCT